>NC_072428.2:108271742-108574772 GCF_028878055.3 Symphalangus syndactylus
GGCAATATAGGGAAAATAAAATCAGTAAATCCTTTATGCTTTTTAGGGTGACACAGTTGAGTTCTGGCTTCTGGATTGCTAGTTTGGTTCAGGAATGGTTTCATCTACGAGAAAATGTTCTTTGATGGTTTTACTTGTCATAAACTTGCTCCCTCTCCCCCCAGATAGCAGAGAAAAAAAAAAAGACAAGCTTCTGTTGGATTGGATGGATTAGTGGTGGAGGATGAAGGTAGGGAAGTCCTGGCTAAGGAAGTGCTACTTTAGGTGAGTTTTAATAGAAAAAAACACAGCTGTATAAAAAAGAATGTGTGGGTGGGGAGGGAGGAGCATGTTTCAGGCCAAAGAAACAGCATATGCAAAGACTATGAGTCATAAACCAATGGGGTTGTTTGGGAATTTCCAAGAAGTTCAGTATGACTGAAGCATTGGAGGTGTGAAGGGAGGGCTGGGAGTTAAAGCCCGCAAGGTAGGCTTGGGATGCACTAAAAAGACATTTGCAATTTATTCTACAAACTCTGTATAATCTTTGAAGTATCTTAAATAGTGAGGAAACACCAAAAGACTTCTATCTGAGATACAAAGAATTGTTTTGAGAGCTTTAGGGATGAAGCACTGACACGGGGTGAGTTGGTGCAGACTGGAGATGACCTAGAGGCTATTGGAAGGGAGGCATACCCAAACTCAGGAATAGTGGTGGGGAGGAAGAAGAGTAGAGGATGACAAAACCGTGTTTATAAGATATAATCTCTGCCATGAGGGTTGAATGAGGAAAAGAAGGGTAATTCCCAGGTTTTTGGATTGAACAACTGGTTACTGATAAAAAACTTTTACGGAAATAAGATATAGAAGAGAATTAGTTCTGGTGGAGGGTAAGTGCATGCAATTGTAAATGCAGTTTTAATAGCTTGAGAAACAGGAACAAATTGTCTCTAAAACCGTAAAATAATTTTTTTTGAGGACCCAAGTTTAAGGGCATTTTACAAAAAATAGCTAGTTCATGCTCTTCAAAAATGCCAGAGTCATAACAGACATGGGGAGACTGAAGAATTCTTCCAGATTAAAGAAGACTGAGTAGATTTGATAGTCAAATACACTCATAATCCAGAATTTTCTTTCTTTACAAAGAACATTATTGGCAGTTGGAAAAATTTGAGTACAGTCTATAGATTAGCAACTAGTATTTTATCACCACGATACTAATATTGTATTCATTTTCTGATTTTGTTAATTGTGCTGTCGTAATGTAAGAGAATGTCCTTGATTTTCAGTAAACATACACTAAAGTATTTATGGGAAAAAGGATATACAACTTACCCTCAAATGGTTCAGGAAAAATAAACCTCTATATGTATAAAGACTGAGTGCTAAAGGTAATGTGATAAAATGCTAATTTTTGAGAATACGAGCAAAGGGTATATAGGAACTTTTGTACTATTCTTGCAATTATTCTGTAATTATGAAATAATGTTAAAATAAAAAACTGAAATCAGCAAAAAGTTTTTTTGAAATATTTAAAGCTCTTAGAAAAGCATAACACAATGCCTATATTCCCTCCAACTAGAATAAATAACAACTAATATTTTCTTATTTACTTTCAGTCATTTTTTGAGGCAAAATATTACTTCATAACATTTTATTTTCTGTAAAAATTATTGTATATATGTGTATCTGCAGAAAAGGAGGAGGATGGTAAAGACTATATACTGAAGTACACTTAATCATCTCTTAAAGTAGAAATAATCAGGCCCAGAGTGTCAGATTACTCCAGAGACTGGGGTGATTACCCTCTAGGCTTTAGTTTTACTGCATGTTTACTTCAGCAGAGCATGATTTAGTTAGCCTGTGAAAGGGTCAAAGGGTTAAATTTTTATTTTAGTTTCTGTAGAAAAGCCAAACCACTAATTCTTTTCATATATCAGAAAACCCTAAGAAAACACTTTATTTCTCCTGTTGTTTCCATTTGATTAAAATCCACATAGAAAAGCTACTTCAAAGGTGCCAGTCAATTGAAACTACAATAGGAAAAAGGACAGGCTATTCACAAATATCTTTCAAGAGTCTCTTTTAAAAAACAGTAAATAGTACAAATGGGTAAATATTGGCAGAATATGTGACACCAAATACTGAAAACAGTGGTAGAGTTATAACTTAAGTATGCAACCAAGATGGAACTTTTGCAATGATCTTCTCACTCTTTGCTCTTGGCCACCATCCTATCTAGAAGGGCTAAAGGTCACTGCTCAGTGCTTATTTGACTCAAGATGGAAGTCAGGAGACTTATTCTGAACAGAAATTTGAGAGGCACACAGGTCATTACCTTAGCCATGTATGATGTCTGGTCTTCCTCAGGTATCTTTATCCTGATACTCATCTTTAAGCCCTTTAATCTTACTTTTCTTGGTAAACACAAGAAAGGCCAAGTGAAGGATAGGAATCTAAGACCAGACAGCAAATCAAAACACTGTCAACACTGGCACAAATGGAGCAAATCCATGTGGCCTAACGATCAGAAGCAATTGTTTCCAGGGCTGGATCCTGGAACAAGGAGCTCACCACTGCCAGGCAGAGAAAGGAACTAGGGGTCCTGGGAGTTGGCAGTGCTGACTCCCCTGTACTACCTCTGCTTCTGTTTTATTTCCTCTCTCTCTTTTCTTTTATATCTTCCTGCTCTCCCTCACTTTTCATTATTTTCCTGACTCTTTTAAACCAAGGAGAGTTAACCAAAATAGGTTAGCTCTCCTTGAAGCACCGCACTGAAGAGGATGCGCTATCATCTCTCTTTGGGAATTTAGGAAGCCTCCCCCACCTGTCTCAGATGTCTTTTGGTTCCTCCTTTTGTCTGGCAGAGAACAACTCCTAAGTCACATGGTAATGACTGTTTTTCCTACAATCTCTTCAATAGACAAAAATATGATTCCCTTTTTCATTTTGAGTAAGTCTCCCCACATCATGTCTTCAAGCTGTGACTAAAACTTCTTAGTCTAAGCAAATACAATTATTTTCATGACAATTTTTATGTCCTGGCATGGAAAATAAATATCATCATTGTTGAGTGCTGTGCCCTTCTTTCTGTTTACTGATGAAAAACACGGCTGGTAGGAAATGGAAGGTGTCATAAAGATTTATATGAAAAGGGTCGGGGTGGGTGGTGGAGGAGAATTACCTTGAAACACAAAAGAACTTCTGCTCAACTGGTCACTTTCTTATTGAAAACAGTGGCAGCCGGTTGTGGTGGCTCACGCCTCTAATCCTAGCACTTTGGGAGGCCAAGACAGGCAGATCACTTGAGGTCAGGAGTTTGAGACTAACTTGGGCAGCATGGTGAAACACCATTTCTACTAAAAATACAAAAATTAGCCACGCATGGTGGTGTACCGTACGTAGTCCCAACTACTCCAGAGGCTGAGGCAGGAGAATCACTTGAATCTGGAGGCAGAGGCTGCAGTGAGCTGAAATAGCACCACTGTCTCCAAAAAAAAAAACAAACAAACAAACAAAAAAAAAAACAGCAATGGCTACTAATGTAACCAACATAAAATATCCTTACATGCCAAATGTTTCTGAATATCCACATTTCAGTATAGGCCTTAACACTGAGGATGTTTAGAACCTATGGTCTCATCCCCCAGGAATTTATATTCTTGAATGCTTCATAAGGTCATTAAATATTAAAGAATCATTTAGTAAAGATAATTCTATGTTTGTGTGCTTTACAGTAATATATCTGAGGAGATACTCACCTAAATAAAAATCGTGTTTATCTCTAGGTGGTGGTATTTCATACAATTTTTAAAAACATTCTTTGTATTATTATAATACATATTTAATGTCTTAATTATAGTGTACAGTCAAGAAAAATAAAATTATTTTCTTTGCTAATTGAAAAGTAGATCTTGAAACATTTCAAACATTCATTATTTCTCAGGGTTGAAAGTTATATTACAAAAAGTATGTTTTTTAATGCAAATCAACTTTTTGATGAAGTAAAATTAAAAATAATTTTTGTTCCTCTATAATATTTAGCTTTTTAAAATATTGGGTGTTTGTGAAATTCCTGACATTATGTCCAGTTTCCTGTGTGCAATCTGAGTTGCTATGGTGACATCACTTTGTACTTGCATCTGAAATTTCTATCTTGTAGTTTATAACTTCGTATTACCTTATTCCCACTGAAGTTTTTAAAAAGTGGTTTTGATTTTTGCTATGAGGCCCAAAGGACTCTTGCAACCCTTTCTCGACAGAGAGACCACTAATCAAAAGCAATGAAAATAAATCCTTACTGCACTTAGGAGCAGATCCAGACAGATCTCAGCCCCCATCCTCTCCCACCTACCATCTGGACCTCCCTGCAGCTATGGGAGCAGCAGGAGAAGGCAGAGAGGAGCACCTCCCCCGGTCCATTAACAGTGGCAATCACTAGAAGCAAGATCCAAAAAAAAAGAGACCCTAAAGTCATGATTTCCCTCCATTACCAATGCTTCTCTGACCTGACAGGAGCTTTAAGAGATCCTCTAAAGTCCTGTTCAAATCTAAAATCTACAAATCTACAAATAATTAATAAGATAAAAAATAGCCATTCAAATTGGGTGTTTTACCCTTCTTACCAGAATTAGGGATTCAATTTAGATCAACTTTTTGATGTCAGATGTATGAATAAAGTGTCATGGCTCAATTCTGTCCCCTACTCCTCCTCCATTTTCAACATTTTTTAAGCTGATATCCTTCTCATAAAACATCTTTCAATCAATTAAGTGGTATCTAGTTTCTTAGTAAGCATATGGCCTTCTCTGGGATTTGATCCATCATTTATTCTCTCCTTCTCTCTGTCTTTGCCTCTGTCTCTCTCCCTTCTTCAGTTATTCCTTTTCCATTGACCACTCATCCCAGTTAGTAAACAGGTCCAGCTCTTCCCACGTTAAATTAACAACAACAACAAAAAAGTCTTCACACTACTTAACACTCTCTCCCACTTCCGCTGCAATCCCATCATTCTCCTCCCTCCACTATATATGCCTTCACTTTCTTTTCCTACCTGCCTCATGGCGGTTTGCTTCCTTCTGTTGTCACTCTTCTGCAGCCGCTGTCATTATGGTCGGCAATGGCCTTTAAACCAACACTCATCTTACTGGAACTTGCTGTGCCATTTTATTTTGTTCATTTTTCTTAATTAAAATTTGCTTCCGTCGGGCTCATGAGCACTAAATTCTCCTGGTTTTTCCCCATTCCACCAGACTTCTGGCCCATTTCTCATTTTTTGCCTACTGCTCTATACTGGTGTTTTCTAGAGCCCTATCCCATGTTTTCTTCCTCTTCCTAGGCGCCTCACCCAACTGATATTATCAGCCATTCCTATATATCTCCATCTCTCTTCTGAGCTTCACATTTGTATTTTTAACCAGTGACTACTCTTTCCTCAGTTATCCACTGAATCTATACATTGCACCAAATAAGACACACACAAAAATTAGCCTGACTGCTGGTTTCTTTTCACTCATTTTCTCCTCTTTTAAGTCTACCTTTTGTCCAAAGATACAAATCTTATCATTTTATTCCTCTGCTTTAAAAAATTGTAGGGTCTCCCTAGTGCCCAAAAGATAAAATGCCAACCCCTGACTTGCAGAGTCCTTTCTCTTCAGCCTACCTTTCCAGCTGCATTTTCTTAATTTCTCCTTTTTATGCTTCTAAACCTGCCAAGTAACTGTACCTTGGGTGTACTCCCCCGTCACATCATCTTTATAGGTTTGGGGTTTCATCTGTGGTTTTCTTGGGCTGGAATGCTCTTCACCAGTTCATATGTTTCTTCCTAAGTTAAATTTTCCCGGATTCCGCCCCCCTACCCCCACCACTGTTTGTTGATCTCTACCATAACATTTTTACCCTACTGCGGCCGGGCGAGGTGGCTCACGCCTGTAATCCCAGCACTTTGGGAGGCTGAGGCAGGCGGATCACGAGGTCAGGAGATGGAGACCCTCCTGGCTAACACGGTGAAACCCCGTCTCTACTAAAAATACAAAAAATTAGCCGGGCGTGGTGGCGGGCGCCTGTAGTCCCAGCTACTCGGGAGGCTGAGGCAGGAGAATGGCGTGAACCCGGGAGGCGGAGCTTGCAGTGAGCCGAGATCACACCACTGCACTCCAGCCTGGGCGACAGAGTGAGACTCCGTCTCAAAACAAACAAACAACAACAACATTTTTACCCTACTGCAAACCTTGGGCGAACAGGATTTCCCTACTTCCTGTGTCTAGCACAGTTCCTGAAACACAGTAAGGCTTTTAAAATACATGAATGAATGAACAAGTGAATTTACTGCAGACATACAATGAATAAAATTTATGGATGGACAGAAAAATGAGAAAGTTTGAAATTCAAGTGAACAAATAGGGTTTTCATTTACATTTGAGTTCGTCATATTTCTGTGAATCATTCATAACAACTCTGATTAATATGTGCCGTAATAGGACTCTCCATTCTCTCCCCAATCCAAGAGTTTTCAGCAGGGGAAGTACGCCTTTGGCAACCCTCGCACCCCGTTCCCTAACTTTGGCTCCATTTCTCTCTCCAGGAGCCCTTTCCTCTTCTTTCCACCATTCCAATGTCCAATGGTGGAAATTCTTTCCATCATTAAGCACTAATCCTGTGCTCAAATATTGTACTTAGCTGAGCACAGAACTAATTCAGATTATTAAATTAAAACAATTTTTCTTCATATTTGTTGCAGCATAATGGTAGTAAATTGGGTAACTAATTGTAATCAGCTTTTATTCATTCCTCCTTCTTCCTCTCCTCAGTGCTTATAAAATAATGCCCGCAAACCTTATTGGAATGAGACAGATACAGGAAAGTATTTATGACCGTTGTAAGCAATGTCTATATTGATCCATTGCTAGCAGAAGATTTGGAATATGTTTTCAGATCTTTGCTCTCTTTTATAATAAATACTGGGATACTATGTCTAGGAGTAGAGACATCTAGACAGGATAGCATCTATTTGAGAACCAATTATTTTGGGTTGCGATACTCAGTCCATGGAATTTGTAGGAGAACTAGAATGGCTGAAAATTGGGAAGATTTTAATTTTTGGAGTCCTAGGCCAGTAGTGAAATAGCTGCCCACTTACTACCTTTTAATTAAGTGTCAAAGTCATATAACTTCAATGGACTATTGTTGCTGGTAGACTCCATTTTAAGAAGAACTATTTATCATCATTTTGGGGAGACTGATTACTCAAATGTTCACAACTAATTAATTGCTAAGTATCAATAAACACACTTGGGAACATTAAATATAAATGGAATGTCACCTGAGGAAACAGGCAGTCCAAACTTTCTTCAAAAAATGTCAATTTTCTATTTCACAGAAAGGAAGTGTTTTTCATCATTAAGGCAGTTTTAAAAAGAACAATTACAAAATATTAAAATTACTTTTAATAGTTTGCCTGTATTTCCAATACACAGATCCTGGACAGATAGAGGTTGCATTTTTCTCAATTCAGCTACAATTTTTAGGACAACATATGTATTAGATGTTTCTGAGCAGCTATGCCGTGTTCCCATCATCCTTTGCTTTTTTCTGTCCAAGAGAGAACACCAAGACTGAAGCCATTGAATCAGCCTTTAATATCTATTGTTCTTAGTAACATTGAACCAGTGACAGAGCTGAATGAGAGCCCTTTAACAGCCTGGGGAAAGCATGGCATCATGTTCACGTCCTTGTCAGAAAACTGAGCTAGATAGAAAGCCTCATGCTACAATATAATTTTTGTTAGAGCTACAGATTGAGAGAAAAGAGATGTTAGGCTATAAGACTAACATTTTAAGTGTATGCCTAAGGGGTGCTAATACAGGAAATGCTAAATATTCAGCACTATCACTCAGCTTTGCATATGGAGAAAGCAGGTTTAAAGACTTGAAGAGAATAAAATATATTATCGGCCAGGCACGGTGGCTCATGCCTGTAATTCCAACACTTTGGGAGGCCGAGGCAGGCGGATCACCTGAGGTCAGGAGTTCAAGGCCAGCCTGGTCAGCATGGTGAAACCCTCTCTCTACTAAAAATACAAAATTTAGCTGGGTGTGGTGGTGCACACCTGTAGTCCCAGCTACTCGGGAGGCTAAGGAAGGAGAATCGCTTGAAACTGAGAGGTGGAGGTTGCAGTGAGCCAAGATCATACCACTGCACTCCAACCTGGGCAACAGAGCAAGGCTCTGTCTCAAAAAAAAAAAAAAAAAAACAAACAAACAAACAAACAACAACAACAAAAAAACACAAAACAAAAATAAACCCCCAAACAAAATATATTCTCAGAGATCAATCTGAGGGACCTATGGAAGGACTATAGAGAAAAATCTCACCCCTCAATGATGGTGGATAGCTCTCACAGGTTGCTTAAATGCATCTAAAACTTGGATCTTTTTGGCCTCAGCTGGTGAAATCACCTCCCTCACTCCTGCTGTCTATTACCTATTGAATCACTGCCCCCTCATCAGTAGGCAGAGTGGACAAAATGGCCCTGCTTAATGGAGAATAAGAGTTCCCTCTCCACCCAAATAGAGAGGCTTGCTGGTAGAATGGTGCTTAGATCTTTTACTCCCCATTAGCTATGTATCCCTGTTGAACACAATATCCCTGCTTAACCTGCGCATGACATAAAAAGCCCAACTTCTATCTCTTCTCTTGCACATATTTTTCCATACTGTTAAGATGAGGTAAATAGGAAGAATCATGTACAAATTGTAGTGGTTCCGAATATTTATTTCTTCTAAATGCGACATTATTTTTCTTTCAGACATCAGCTGCTGTAAATATGGGATAGCTCCTGTGTACTTACGTTTTTATTAGTAGTAGTATGTTTATATTATTAGTAGTATGTTTTTATTTTCCCTACTGAAAACTCTCTGAGAAATAAATAATTCAAAAGTTGAATTTCTATGGGCAACTCAGTTACCGTTGCTTTGAAAACTAGTTCTGTGTATATCTATGAACTCAATTAATATTGAACCAACATTTTTTAAATACCAGAAATAATTCTTATTTTCCAGGCACTTTTCACTCTTTCATTGTTGATTGGATAAGGCTATTCAAATTGCACAGAAAATGATCTTATCAATAGTAACATCTAACCTGCACTTTCTGCTACAGGAATTATGGAAAGGATATAGAATTAGGTCTTCGCGTTGAATCAAGGATGTTTGGAGTTAAATCCTGGGTTCCTTCATGACATTATGAATCTGAGTCTCTTTTTACTAAAGGAGAGGTTGCTTTGTGATTATCTGAAAAATTCATTTAGGAAAATTCACTTAGATATTTACATGTATAAATGCAATTAATAAATAGTAGCAATCTGTTTAAAATATTCAAGATAAGTTTGCAGATACTACTGCTCTGTCCTACCATAATTATACAACTAACAATGATTACTATTATTTAAGAAGAAAACCACAAATAAATAAATAATATCAAAGTTATCCCTTCAGGACATCTCTCCTTAGTGATATGCTTTTAATGGTAGAAAATACAAATAATAGAATCTTGGTTTTGGAAGAAACTTTGGATGTCCTCTAGAAATAGGGATGAGAGGACCAAATCTTGATGAAGATAGAAATGAATGACGATGTGATGGTGTGAGAACTATGAACTGGGACTATCTAGTCAGATAGGAGGTGTGGAAGTTGCTGCCAAATGCAATCACAAAGCTTTTCCAGAAACAAAATGTATGCCTAATGGAAAAAGCTAATGGCCCAGGCATTTTCTAAAGCTACATCCTGCTAAAAATCAGTGCATATGGTAAACGTTTGACTTGTCAAGACAATTTTATTTTTCAAATTTTAGAGAAAGCAATAAACTCACGTTACGAAGACTGCAGAGGGTTGATGAAGAGAAACTGACAGAAACCTTGGGACCATGACATTTTAGAATGTATAACAGTCAAAAAAGCTTGTATTGGGCATAGGCATTAAGGTCACTAGTCTTTGAAAAAGTTAACAGTCAAAAACTTCAAAGAAACTACACTGGCCCCTCAATGGTCACTCATGATGGATTAAGGAGAGTAGGAAGGAGTAGGAACACCGTTACGAAAGAATCCCTTCAGAGGGAGAGGAGAGAGAGAAGCACCTAAATTCATCAGTGTCTACATAGGGAGGTCTGTGCTGAATTCCTCCTTTTGTTTTTTATTTTAAAGGTCAAGAAGGCTGAGATCTGTAGATATCATATGAGTAGAGCAGAAGTCCTTCAGAATGAATTAAAGATTGGGGAAAAAACTGAGAAGTTAAAGAGAACTTTTTAGGTGTACTCGGATAAAAACACATTGCAGAGAAAGTAGGATAGACTTTATGATCAGAAGAACAGACTGGAATCCTGATTTGCTCATGACTAGCTGGGAATTTTGTTACCTAACCAATTTGACCCTTATTCCTCACCTATGAAATGATCACCGCACCCCAAAATTTCTAGTAAGGATGAAATAAAATTGGAAAAATATTTAGCCCAATGGTTGATAGTTGATGCATAATTAGTTCTATTTTAAAAGCATTAACTACCATCAATATTATTATTAATAATAATATAGACCCAATCCCTGGAGCTTATAACATGATAATGGGAGAAAAATTGAATTACCGTTTTATTTTCTATAATGTTACCTGTCATTTAAAATTTTGTTTCATTTGTGTGTCTGCATACATGATAAGCATTATTTCTTTCAACATTTAAGGCTATGGTGAACATATTGATTAAAATTGAGCTAGGAGTAAAGATTTTGGCATTCCTTCAGATTAATATCGAATCAGTAATTAATCTACATGTTTAGGTGTGTTTAACAAATTGGGAATTAATCTGGCTACATTATTATTACATTCATATTTGATCATATTGTTCACATGAATATCTAGGAAGTCAAATTAACTTAATATATTCTATATGTAATATAGAGAAGTATTCAACAAATGTTTGGTGAATAAATAATGAATTAGGAACTAGAAAGAACTTGAGAAAATAAAGAGAAGTGATTATTAGGTGGTGAATGGGGTAATATTAGTTTCTCTTTTATTTCTTTCATTGTTGTTATAGTACTATTTTCTATATTACATAAAGAACACTTTAAAATAACTACAAAAAGATAGCAAGATGTACTTGGTACATAATGTTTCCCTGATTTTCTGTTTTGATAACTTGATCAAAAGAGGAAGCAAGTCTAATTTGTTGTAACTTGTATTTTATGGCTTCTGATCACTACCACATTCTATTTGAAGTGTTCACAAGTTATCTGTTCAATTACCTATGCTGAGTGCCTCCCAAATTTGATGGCAAGCAGATTGGTCCAAATTGATGGTTTCCACCTTTTTTTCTTTTTTGACTGTTGAGAAAGTATTTACCTATAAATTTAAACTATCCCTGTTGAAGGAATAACGTGACTAATAAAGATACACTATTTATGGGGATAAAATATGTAGAATTTGAAATGTAATTTTGTTGTTGTTATTGTTCTTGCAAAAGAGGCTAGACTGATTCCAAATTCATTTGTGAATTATTCATTTGATATCAGGTAGTAATGCTTCCTATTGTGTGGTACTAAATTTAAACTGAAAGTACAAATTGGGAGACCAAATATGCTCCTTTATCGCTTGTGATACAGGTTTTGCTTCTAAAGAGCTCTAACTTGTGGACAAAGCCAATGAATTATGTTATTCATTCATTCAGTAAATATTTACTGCATAAATTTTATCTACAACGTGCTGTGGGGTGAATTAAAATTAAATGAAATTTATTTACTTAATAAATGTGTGATACAGTAAGAGAAGAAGAGATGTGCAAACTCCTATAGTAATAAGTTTACAAGAAGTATTGGTGGTGAGCCAGAGACATAGTGAAGAAGGTGGCATTTCACAGATCCTTAAAGAAATGATAAAATACGTAGAGGGAGAAGAAACTGGTGATGGGGATGGGATGGGGTGCTTAGTCAAAGCAGAAAAAATTTCATAAGCAATGTTAGAGAGATCATAATAATCAGGCACTTATGGGGAGTAAGGAATATTTCCACTAAGGATGAGTTTTTTACAAAAGATATAATGAAGGACAAACCTAAAGGCAGCTATTTGGATAAGATTATGAGGAGTAATAAATTCTAGGCTAAGAATATTGATTTATTCTATAGGAACAGGGAAATCATTGTAGTTTTTACATAGAAAAGTGTATTATCATAATTACATTTCAGGGAAAGTTTTCCAGTAGTGATGTTTTCAATATATTTAAGAGAAAGAGTTTGAGATGGGTAATTATTAAAGAAGTCTAAGTGAGTAATAATAAAGGATAATCTAGACTGGTGACATGCTTTATTTTATTAATATATCTGCATACTTAATACAATGTTTTGCATTACTAACAAATCAAAAAAAATTTATTCAGTATCTCCTTACTTAAAACCCAGGCAAGATGTCATATTAAAAGTTAATTATGGTGACAATAAAATTAAAAATAATTGTATCATTACTGACATGATATTCAATTCACAGGTATAAAATAAAATATAAGACAACTAAAAATCTCATGGTGTTTTATAAGCAAGTAGATATAAGTAAAAAAGTAATCTAAGGAAAACAGGTTTCTGCCAAAATGGAAAATTGTCTTAGGAACTGCTAATTGTCACCTGAGAATCTTTCCTCCCTTTCCATTTTAGTAATAAAACCACCAAATTTATCAAGGCCTGTGTTCCCCCAGAATAAAAGTTATACTTCCCAGCTTTCCTTGTAGGCAGATGGTGTCATGCCATTAAAGTCTGGTGAATGAGATTTACCAAAAGTGTCCTGTGTGACTTCTAGAAAATGTCCTTAAACGGAAGGAGTGTGCTCTGTCACTTCTATTCCTGCCAGCTGGACTGTGGACCTCATGGCTGGAACCTAAGCAGCCACCTTGCACCCAAGATAAAAGCCAGGTATTGAGGACGGCAAAGCAAAAATCCAGGAGGAGTCTGGATCTCTGATGATCATGGAGTCATCATAGTACTCGTGGAGAATACAAATCAGATAAATAAAAAAAATGAATCTTGCTCAAATCACTGTTGTTTTGGTTTTCCCATCACTTGCAGCCAAACCTGATCTTTAGAATTTAATATTGTTCTAGCACTTTATTGTCAAATGCCATGAGAACTGAAGGAACCCAGAATGTGAGATATGGTTTCAGGGTAGGCTTTACTATAAAACTGCTATAGGGAGATACTGGATAGGATCTGAGTGGAACAGAAAGAGAATAAAAAGGAAGAGAATTTGCTTGGTACAAATGTGTAAATCCAAGCCTGTATTTTTGACATCTTTAGTATTACAGATATATTGCTTCTCCTGCTGATCAAGTTGGTGTAGGTAATAAATCATAAATCTGAGTATACAATAAAATCTAGACATGTTGTTATACCTGTTCTACAAGGTGTCACTGCTGCCTAGAAGCAGCCTTGGACGTGGAAGGGGATTATTTTCCTGGTACGTGGTAAATTGGCCTGGGATTATAGAAGAGGCCTCTCTCTGTTGTAACTGTCATTCAGGAGGGTTTGGTGAGAAAGGAATAGAAAAGCATAAGGGCAATTAATTAAGAAGTAGATTTTTATTTAAATTGAACTTTCAGTCAATTTACATATATATAAATGGGCATTTGTCATATAAGGCACTCAAAGATACGTTTCTTTGTTACTCCAAAGCACCTAAACCAGAGGAGGAACTAATTAAGTATTTCTTAAATCGAGGAAAATGTCTTACATAGCCTTAATCAAAGCACAGCAGACTGAAGGAGGGAGCTTGTCCCTGGTCATTCGGGGCTCTTGGGCCAGGAGAGGAAGTAGAACCATTGTCATGGGACAGTAACTTGGGCTTTTTAAGTAGCAAGTAAAGATCGTCAGAGAGGCTCAACATAGACAGAAAGAGCCCGCTTCAGCAAAGACATGGAATGTAGAGCCAGGGACAGGGAGAAGTTTGGGCAGAAATCTTTTATCAGGGAGGTTTGTAAGGGAGTAGGGTGTCCTGGCAGGTAAATTCTGCAGAGCTCAAGAAGTCTAGAAACAAGCTGTGAGGCAGGCTGGCTGGCAGGTGGATTGGCAACATGTGGTGTTAGTCTAACTAGAGGGACTCCAGCTTAGGCCTCAGTAAGAATAGCTGGAGAATGTCAGGACAAATAACAAACTGAACTTAGATTTGGAAAACAAAATGGAGGCTTGGTGATGAGGAAAGATGTAAAAGACTGGCTATTCAGACCAGGTATAAAGAACAAGGTTAGAGGGGCCTTAGAGCAATATTTCCCTTGGATAAATAAGGTAACTGGATCCTGAGCTACTGAACTATGTAGGGATGCAGGGGTCCTTTTATTCTTGGGTCTAGAAGGATGTTGAGATCATGAATGGGATCCAATTGGCCTCACATCCAGAACCTAGAAGGCTTTAGCAAGAGGCAGGCAGCTAATCACATACTGAACAAAAAGTATTCACATGCAACCAGGAAACAGTTGCTCACTCAAACCCATTCTGTGAGGCTGGTTCGACTCTGGCTTTAAATGCATTTTAGAACAAATACTGTTGACTTTTCTGGTCACTCTCAGAATAACCTCTGGTCATTTTAGTTTCCTAAGTCACCGTTCTAATATTAAAATGACCAATCCCCGTGTAATTGTAAAAACTTCCAATTACATCTATATCAACTCTTCTCTCTTCCTTAGCTTGAAGCTGTTCAAGGGAGGGTCATCTTCTTCGCTTTCGTGTTTTATGCTTGTATCTCTCTTCTCCCAGCTTGCTAACCTGTGGTTTCCATCCAAGGTGAAGCTGCTGGGGTTTGGGGAAAAGATGAGGGAAGGGAAAATGTTTTGCTTGTCAGACAATGACATAGAGAACTGTAGCTGATGTTCTCTGGGCATGGTAGGTGTTTAAGGCTCTATTTCTCTTTTGAGATGCTTTTCAAGGTTCTTTGGAGATAAGCACATTGCTAAGGATCATTTATTCAAAGCTCCTGTGGTGCAGGGCAGTGCATATCCTCAGCTCCTAAACATCCATGTTACACTTCCTGCCCCTCCCTTCTCTAGTTTGATCATGTCTCCAGGCAATCTTCTTGAAGATCAATGTTGCTCAACCTGCTTCTCCTTTTCTCATTCCTTCTCTTATCTAGTAGATGAGAGACTCTTTTTTTTTTTTTTTTTTTTGAGATGGAGTCTCACTCTGTCACCCAGGCTGGAGTGCAGTGGCGTGATCTCGGTTCACTGCAACCTCCGCCTCTTGGGTTCAAGCAATTCTCTGCCTCAGCCTCCTGAATAGCTGGGATTACAGGTGCCCGCCACCATGCCCAGCTATTTCTTTGGTATTTTTAGTAGAGACAGCGTTTCACCATCTTGGCCAGGTTGGTATTGAACTCCTGACCTCGTGATCCACCTGCCTCGGCCTCCCAAAGTGCTAGGATTACAGGCATGAGCCACCGCGCCCAGCCCCTGATGAAAGACTCTTATGCATTCTTTCCCTCAACAAATTTTGAAAGAATAGTCTACCCTAATGTATCAGCTTCTCTTAGTTCCTTTATCCAGTCACTGTCAGTTGGCTACTCTTCAATTTGTCTGGCCTGAGAGTGTGTCCTGTACTTTCCAAGTAGCAAAGGACATGCAAAGCTCTTGGTATAGTTGTTGTTGTTATTGTTCTGCTTCTTCTTCCTCTTCCTCCTTTATCTCTCCTCCTCCTCCTTCTTCTTCTTCCTTCTCCGTCTTCTTCTCCCTCTCCTTCTCTTCCTCCTCCTCCTTCTTCTTCCTTTTCTTCCTCTTCTTTTTTTTTTTTTTTGATGCCTATTTTCCTGGGTAGAATAAGGGGGTGGGAGGTAGAGGACTCACAATTCTCTGATAGTTCTTCCCATAAAACCTTTTTTAATCTCCATTTCTGCCCTTTTGTAACTTCAGTGTGGGTGAATTCCTACAGAAAACTAGCTTTTGACCATGTCCTTTGCAAGCCTCATCTAGTAATCGCACATCTCATTTTGAAGCATGGAGTAGTTTGCACATACCTGTTAAGGACTCAGCCAAAGCTAAGGCTTAAGTACTTTAATTTCAACATTCAATCATAGTCACACTCATCTACATTCTTTTTAAAATTCAGATTTCACCATGTTCTGATATCCCTTATTGAATTTTTTCTTATAATTGTTCTCATTTGCTTATATTAACAAGCTTCATTATCAAAAATGATGCCACCCACTGACCATGATAGGACAGCACAGTGAGGTGTTTGTCAAGACTCCTCTCCACCCCCATGTACTCACACAGCATCCCTTACAGCCAAAGATGACTTTAAATTTCAGGGAGCTACCCTTTGCTATAGAGGACTTGCCAACTATTCCTAAAGTATGTCTTTCATTACTAATTTTCACAAGGAGATTTTTATTTTTTCTCCAAGTTCTTCTTGAGCCAGGTATTTAAGTAAACGATCACTTTCAAAGAATTAGGCCGGGTGTGGTGACTCACGTCTGTAATCCCAGCGCTTTGGGTGGCTGAGGGAGATGGATCACTTGAGATCTAGAGTTCGAGACCAGCCTGGCCAACATGGTGAAACCCATTCTTTACTAAAAATACAGAACTTAGCTGGGCATTGTGGCAGGCGCCTGTAATCCCAGCTACTCAGGAGGCTGGGTCAGGAGAATCGCTTGAACCTGGGAGGCAGAGATTGCAGTGACCCGAGATTACACCATTGCACTCTAGCCTGGGTGACACGGCGAGACGCTGTCACAAAAAAAAAAAAAAAAAAAAAAAAGGAAAGAAAGAAAGAAAGAAAAGAAAATCACTTTAATATGTTACATTTTACCTCTGAACAAGAATGGTGGGTGTTGCACTTAGATAATTAGACAACATTCCAAATTTCCATTGGCTGACTTTCAGGAAATTTGCTTAGAGTATTTGGGGTGTGTTTGTTTTTACCCCGCCCTTTTTTGTATCACAGCCATTGTTTATTTCCTAATTAAGTTGGTACATCTGCAAAAGTTTTTCCATGCCATGTCCAAGTTAACAACAAAGCCATTAAAGATACTCTGCATAGCTAGAGACAATTTAAGGGATGTAACAAGTAGAAAATTTTTCTGGAAAATTGAACTTTCTATTTTGGCTTAATGAGTGCATGGTAATGATTTAGCTTTGCTATAAGCCCAGCTTTCAGAAAACAGTAGAATAAAATATTTTAAATTTCTAAATAAATTGTCCTTTTGCATTCAGGATAAAAACATTGAAATTTTAGAAGTCAGTATTTAATTGATGGGCCCGATTGAGAGCTTGACTTTCTCCTACTTTTGATATTTGAGTATCACCTCATTTCAGACACTTATAAAAACATCTACTCTGATACTTTGTTGGACAGAGAGAAAGAGAATAAGAGGTCTGCAGCATCACTACCAGATATAAATTGGTTGGTAATATTAGCAATAAAACACTTCTTTATTCATCGAACAATAATTAATAATATGTGTATTCAGTAAATAAGATTATTCAGGTATTTTATGTGTGGTGGGAGGAGAGAGAATACAGAAGAGGAAAATACGAAAGTCTCTGTTTCCAAGATATTTTATATCAGAAAGCAGCATTTTTAAAATGCGGAAGGATACAGGAAAAACTATATTTAGCAACTGTCACATATAAGCTCAAGTATGTTTATAGAAGAACTATCAAAAAATGAAGAAATCAAATTATGTGAAGAAAAAAGAAAGAAACCAGGCATGTTAGTTTGCCAAGCCAATCTCAAGGGAAATATGCTAGCTGTTTTATGTGTTGGCAGGATCGCCATTTGTAGAGAGAATAGATTCTGATGGCTCCTGGCTTCTTGAAGAACAAAGCCTATACATCTCAGTTGGGCATAGGAAATCTTGCACAATCTGATTCCAGTTTTCCAAATTATGTCTTTCTAATTGCAACTACATCAGTTCCAGACTTCTTTCTTACTCCTACACTTTGCCACATATTATTTTCCTACCTAGAATGCTTTATCCTCTTTTCTGCCTAAGGACACTTACTCATCCTTAAAAGATAATTTTGGACTTGTATAAACTTGTATTAAAAAAAACTTCCTATTGTACACCCAAATCCTCACTGAAATGACTAAAGGAATACAAAAATTAAAAAAAAAAAAGAAAACCTAACTTGGGAATGGAAAATAGGGATGAATAGTTCATACATGCCAGAAACTCTAGGGATGTCTGTTAGATATACTGCATGTAGGCCCAGGTAGAGAAAACACACTAAAACCAATCTGCTACTTTTCTCCTTTAAGTTAGCTGGTATTTTGGAGAGCAAGTTGAGGAGATCCAAGATGTTTCTCATGATACAGACAAGGAGCAGACCTCCAAGAATTTCTTTTGCTATGAGCGCTCAACAATATTCAAAAGTAGCTGTTATGGGATCTCTTGGAGTTCTTAAGCTGCTATTTCAACTGGAAAAATGTGAACAAAACACCACGGATGAAGGCTAGGCTAGACTGTGTCTGGAGAACATGAGAAACCTATATTCAAAAACCTCGTCCATCCTTCTACTTGATGTGAAAATGATAAAGCTATAATAAAGCATCTAATAATCAATGTTTTGGTGCAACAATGATCAGAAAGCACTATTTCAGAAACAAACTTATATATGAGTTTTATTAATTTCTCTTAGCTCCTGTTTTCTTGGTTGTAAAGCAGAGATGATGATGATATAACACATAATACAAGATACTAAAAGCATTATAATTTTTAAGCAGGCTAATTTATATTAAAATGAGTAACACAATAAGCACCAATAATTCCTAGCTTTAGGATTACTATTATCAAAGTATTACTTTGATATAATGAAGCTGGAATTTTAAATTACTTAGGAAATGATCCTATAATATTAAGAATTTGAGAGAAAATGAGTTCGACCATTACTTTCTAAATTACTTCCTGCAATTGATAATGAATGGTTAACCTAAGAATAAAGTCTTTTTCAGAAAACACCAAAGACATGATGCATAAGGAAAATAATATCTGATTTTGCTACAAGAAATAAAAATAAAAATTTTTAATCAACCAAAAACATATTAAGCAAAACTTAATGGCAAACAAAAATGTGGGGAAAATATTCAACAACACAATTGGGAATTTAAGTATTGGTAAAACATACACAGAACTTACTATTTAATAAGAAAAATACAAGCACATTGCTTAAAAATCCAAACACATTGATTTTTTAATTTCTTAAAAAAGAAATTAAGCAATGCCTGAATGCATTCAATAAATATTTGTTTAGTACTTGCTCAATAAATGCAGTATGCCTACTACCAGGATTACAGGCCTGAGCCACTGTGCCCGGCCCCTCCCACCTTTTGTAGTCTCCGGTATCTATTATTCCACTCTATATATCCATGGTTCCTGTTGTTTAGCTCCCACTCATAAGTGAGAATATGTGACATTTGACTTTTTGTTTCTGAGTTATTTCATTTAGGATAATGGCCTCCAGCTCCATATTTATATATATTTGAATTCTTTAAATTTTTATATATTTGTGGGGTACGAGTGCAGGTTACTTACACACATATGCTGCATAGTGGTGAGGCCTGGGCTTTCAGTGTACCCATCACCCAAATAGTGAACATCATACCCACTAGGGAATTGTTCAATATTCACTCCTTTCCCACCCTCCCATCTTCCTACTTTTTTTTTTTTTTTTTTGATACAGAGTCTCTCTCTGTCAACAAGGCTAGAGTGCAGTGGCATGATCTTGGCTCACTGCAACCTCTACCTCTCAGTTTCAAGCAATTCTCATGCCTCAGCTTCCCTAGTAGCTGGGATTACAGGCGCATGCCACCACACCCAGCTAATTTTTGTATTTTTAGTAGAGATGGGGTTTAGCCATGTTGGCCAAGCTGGTCTTACTCCTGGCCTCAAGTAATCTGCCTGCCTCGGCCTCCCAAAGTGCTGGGATTACAGGCATGAGCCACTGCATGCATATCCATGATACCCACTGTTTAGCTCCCACTCATAACTGAGAATATGTGGTATTTGACCTTTTGTTTCTGAGTTATTTCATTTAACATAATGGCCTCCAACTCCATCCATGTGGCTGCACAAGACATGATTTTATTTTTTATTGCTGAGTAGTATTCCACGGTGTGTGTGTGTGTGTGTGTGTGTGTGTGTGTTTCTCACATTTTCTTTATCCAATCCTCCATTGATGGACACTTAGGTTGATTCCATATCTTTGCTATTGTGAATAGGGCTGTGATAAACATCTGAATGCCAGTATCTTTTTGATATAATAGTTTCTTTCCCTTCAGGTGTATACCCAGTAATGGGATTCCTGGATCAAATGGTAGTTCTATTTTTTAATTCTTTGAGAAATCTCCATACAGTTTTCCATAAAGGTTGTACTAATTTACATTCCCTCCAACAGTGGATAAGCATTCCCTTATCTCTGCATCCTCACCAACAGCTATTGTTTTTAGGCTTTTTAACAATAGCCATTCTGACTGGTGTAAGATGGTATCTCACTGTGGTTTTAATTTGCATTCTCTGGTTAGTCATGTTGAGCATTCTTTCCTATGTTTGTTGGTCACTTGTATGTCTTCTTTTGGAAAATGTCTGTTTCATGTCCTTTGCCCATATTTTAATGGAGTTCTTTTTAATGGGGTTATTTTGTTGAGTTGTTTGAGTTTCTTGCAGATTCCAAATGGTAGCTTTTCATCAGATGCATAGTTTGTAAATATTTTTCCCTTTCTGCAGGTTGTCAGTTTACTTTGTTGATTGTTTCTTTTGCTGTGTAGAAGTATCTGTCTTTTAAAAAGACAGCTAAAGTATTCAACTTCATGAATCTTATCTTTTGCAATATTGATAAAAGCAGAAATATATATGATCAATAGACATGAAAAAATTTCCTCAGTAAAAGTCAAAGATATGAAAATCAAATCAATATATAATTTTTGACCAATCAAACGTCCAAGATTTTAAAAAATACACAATGTTGACAAGGCAGTGAATTAGATTCTTTACCAGTAAGAGAAATTGGAGTAGTTTTTGGAGGGCAATTTGGTAATATTTATCTAAATAGTTTTTAAAATTATTTTATCCAATAATTCAATTGCTTATAGTTTACTCTTAGAAAATATTCAGTGGTGCATGGAATATTTTGATCATGATGAAGAGTTCTGCATTATTTCTAAGAATAAAAAATTAAAAACAATATTTTATTTCTGTAACAGAGTTTAAGTAAATTGAGATCTGTCTGCAAAACAGACTACTATGTAACTCAAAAAACATCTAAAAGGAATATTTTAATGCATTAAAAAATATATTATTGGGGTCTTATTAACTTTTAAAAAAAGGCTTACAAAACTATGTTAAATCTGGCTTTTTGTATAAAAGCTTTTATTTATGCATAGGAAAAACATTGAAAAATGTTCACTAAATTAGTAAATATTGTATTGTTGGGTGAAAGTTCAATACATAATTTTTATTTGCTTTATCTTTTTCATATCCTCCAATGATCAACATAGAATTTGGAGTTATTTTATAATCAAGCAGAAAATTAATGAAAGGAAGAAAAACCCAGCTAGAATGAACTTCCTCTGTGAAGTCTTGGTCCACTTACCTAGTTAATCTGGGTTACTTCTTCCTCTATATTCTCATAACATTTTGGCTTATCTATTTTAAACATGTACTAATGATTTATGGACTTTTCTTTCCACTGAGGTCTTTCAAAGTGGAGTTATTTCATCTATATGTTCTCCTTTTTGCTCCTCAGTTACTAATCCAAACCCTACAGTAGAATACAGGCTCAGTGTTCTGAGTTGAATTGTCTCTCAAAAAATATGTTGAGATCCTAACCCAGAGTAGCTGTGAATGTGATATTTGGAAATAGGATGTTTACAGAGGTAATGAAGTTCAGATGATATCGTTAGGATGCGCCCTAATCGAATATAACGGGTGTCTCTTTAAGAAGAGAAATGCACAGACACATACCATGTGATGATGGAGGCAGAGATGGAAGTGATGCACCTATAAGCCATGGAATGCCAAGGATTTCTGGGAATACAAGAAGCTAAGAAGACGGCATGGAACAGATTCTGCCCTAGAGCCTTCAGGGATAGGATGTCCCTGCTAACATATTGATTCTGTTCTTCTAATCTCTGGAACTGGGAGAAAATAAATATATGTTGTTATATGCAACCCAGTTTGCAGTACTTTGTTACAACAGCCCTAGGAAATGAATATGCTCCATGAATAATTACTGAATAATAAATTAACAGATTGTTTCTACATGACCCTCAGGGATCAATTCAAGACCAGTGACCGGATTTTAGAGAAAGAAGGTTCTTGTTTCTTCCCATCAGGAAGAATTTGTATGAAGAAAATTCAAGACACAGGTTGCTATTTGGACACTATTCTAAATTCCATAGTTCTAAAATATAATTTTTATTTCATATTAACAAAATAGCTAATCATTATTTGGATGTATAAGCTTTGCAACCTAAAACCCATTGCAATGAATGTAAGCAAAAGCAAGATGGTATGGTTTTAGTGAAGTTAGGTAATAATAGCACCATCTACTGGTATATGAACAATGCTATGACATAATATTTGTGCAGGTTGTTTGGAACAGCACATAATAAGTATTCAATAAAAGTTGGTTTTCTTTCTTTTCTCCTTGCTGGAAGGTAAAATAAAAATAAATACTATTAATGTCTTAAAGTTTCCAAATTCAATTTATTTAAAATAAATCCCTATATGTGAAAAAGGTAATTAATGAAATATACAAAATTCATTCTGCTTTAGATGTAGTATATCTGATTAGAGTAGAAAGGATTGCAATTTGTGTACAACTGTGACAAAATATAAGATTATAATTCAATTAAATATATACTGCATACTTACTATGAGTAAAAAAAATGCAAAGTGGACATATAAATATGAATGAGTTTCCAGGAAACATTTAGAAGCAAACATCATATTACATACTGTTATTGGTTTTTAACCAGAATTTTATGAAATAATAGACAACAAAATTATATCTAATCCTCAGCCCAAATAACTCATGGGGAATGATTATGTTTGTGCTGCATGCAAAGGTTAGCCCATTCTTTCAACAGTTTAAGAAATTACAGTCACAGATAGAAAAGAGCAATGACTGATACTTGTTTATTTAAAATATGCTCCTAAACCAGGCTGGAACCCAGAAATATTCGGTATCCAGAAGTGTTTACCCAAATTCACAAATCTTTCAGATTGTGTCTGTACAGAGTTGCTGACTCAAGTAATCTGTTCTAACAGACTTCTGTACTACCCTTTAGGTTGCTCCAAATAATACTTTCAAAAAGCAAGGAACTTATTTTCTTGAGAGAAAATTTCTACACAGTGAAAAGTTTATTTCAATAATTCTGACATTTGGTAAATAATCTGTGAAACTGAAGTAGCAAAATAGATACTTAAACACTTACATAGTTTTTAGCTACACATTATAAATTCCCTTTTTGAAAAGTTCCCTTAATGGGGTCCTCACACTATTCCGCTCTCACCATGAAAAAGTCTGAAAACAGCACAGTAATTAAAATACAGGTGAGAAAAAAAAAAAAAGGTTAAACAGGTCTGATATTTCTTTAAGGGTAGTAAACTTTAGTGCACATTTATTATATTGAGATGTAATACATAGGTTTTAGAATCAAACAGGCAAAGATTCAAATTCTAGCTCTTATGTCTACTAATTTGGGAAGTTCACTTCATTTCCAGGAGTCTCATGTGTAAATTAGTGTAAGTAATATCTATATGCCAGCATTGTTGTAAGTGTTAAATTAGATCCTACACATAAAGCATCTATCACATAGGGACACTTAAATATTGAGTGTCCCTTTTCCTTTCTTGAGGAATAATTGGGGGAAGGGAGACAGAAGGAATTAAAATATTAGAAATGTTCATTATATGATTTTGGCTGGCTTTCTCTCTTTCTTTCTCTTCTTTTCTTTTCTTTTTTTCTTTCCTTTTCTTTCTTTTCTTTTTTTTTATGGTGGACAATATGTAGAGCTGGCTCCAGGGATGGGAGGGCACCATCTCTGCCTTTTACTTATTTAATTTTTGATAAAAATTACATGACTATAAAATAGACTACATTTTTCAGATACAGATATCTGAGATTAAGTGAAGGATGGGTGAATGCGATTGCATTGAAATATTTCATAGTTCAACAATTTCAAAAGCATGTTCGCACATAATCCCACCCACTCCATTATGTGTCTGCAGTAACACATGAATATTTGAGGCAGAGCCAGGTACATTGCTAGGCTTGGCATGAGAATACCTGGCAAACAGAGTTTGGGTAATTTAAGGCTTCATGTTTCCCAGTCATCCTATAGGCCTCCTGACAGAATGCTGTAAGTGGATAGTGTCAACACCAGAAGACT
This sequence comes from Symphalangus syndactylus, assembly GCF_028878055.3. Classification (NCBI taxonomy): domain Eukaryota; kingdom Metazoa; phylum Chordata; class Mammalia; order Primates; family Hylobatidae; genus Symphalangus; species Symphalangus syndactylus. The sequence continues at coordinate 108,296,128 of NC_072428.2, forward strand.
GCTAAGGAAAATAAAGACAAACCTAGGAGTACTGTCATGGTTGGTTTCTCACCAAGTGCATGGGCTTCCACAAGTTTGAAATTTATCATTCAACAAACATTCATTAAGCACCAACTTTGTGGTAGACTGTATGGTTGCTAGCTAGAATACGGCAGTAAACAAAGTCAGTGTGGTTCTTGCCGTCATGGAACATATAGGCCATTCTGGTGTCAGAAAGTTAGTTCTTAAAAAGGTGATTAGGACAGTAACAATAAAAGAAGATTGGATAAACCCATGAACATACCTGAGGGTGAGTAGACATCCACTGAAGATACCTAAAATATCTGATGACAATTATGCTTTTGCAATAAAATGTATATGAATATGTAGCCACAACTATCACTTAAATGGGTAAAATAAACCACGAAGTTTAGAATGGTTGGAAGATTTCCTGAGTATAAAACCTTCTACATAATAGATCTCTTATTCAGGTGATTCTTGAAAGCCTGATGATCACGGTTTGTTTAGAATTTAGAATTATCATTTTCTGGAGACCTAATTTCAGGAAACCAGGATTCCAAGCATGAGTGTCTTTTTAAGTTGGCTTTTTAAAGATAAAATATCTAGATGATTTGTGTATCTGATATCTCTGTTTTCTGGTTTTGAATTGTCAAGTGTGTTAACTGACATCAAAAGACACGGTATCAGACTCAAAGTCATAGAACTACAGCCTGTAAAATTAAGGAAGATGATATCAAGAATATTTAGGTATATCAAGTAGAGTAGTTTTTCTGGGCAGAATAAGATCAATATATATTTAAATCAATATGAAGGAGTCTTTCTTTGGCTGTAATTCACAGGCTTATTTATCTGCTGTCTGCCAATTATTGAAAGCACCTTAGTTGGTTTTTCAATGTTTCTAGTCATTTCTTAGTGCTCTAAAAATTTTTTCTATATTGCCTGAGAAGAATGAAAAAAAAAATTATATTTGCACAGCTGCATCCTGTGTTGTCAGCATTAAATACTTACAGATGTCTTTTTTTCCAATCAGAAATAAGTAATTTTCTAAATTATTTCCAAAATAAAAACTCTCCTTTAAAAAAAAATCTCAACTTCTAGATAGCCATGGTTTGAATTTAAATATGAAAATCTTTTTGCTTCGAAGTTTATCTTCCAAACATGCAAATTTTATAAACTGATTTCTGATACAAGTAGTGTCTGGAAATACTAGTTTTTATCTCTGAACATAATTATTAATAATAACAAGTGATCATTTTCAAGGATACTTTAGAAATAAGGGAAGTATTCTCAATTTTCTGTTGAGGAAACTTGGGCCCAGGGCAGACAATTAACTTTCTCATTGCTACAGAGCTAGGAGTTAGGGTCTGAACCTAAGCCTCTTACTTCAAAATTCACATACTTGCCCCAAAAGGTTTTGTTTTGAACAAAAATTTAAATGACTGCTTGCATGTTATTTGAAATACTTTCATATTATAGTTATGAAGTTTCAGTCATTGTAAGAAATAGACTCCACAAACATCCAACAGGGATATTTTTTTCTGGCAGGATTATGGTTTAGTTTCACTACCTTTATCACCATCAAAGAATAAATACCAAATTCTTATGCATAAACAGCAGGGTAGATCTTGCCCTCTAGAAATTGTGGTAATATGAAAACAATATAATTCATACTGCTTTTAGTCTTTCTAAAATGAAAAACTTCATAGCTGCATTTACTATACACACACATCCATACACGTGTGTATACATATAAATTACTTTAGTAATTATCAAATTTATTCTTAAATATTTATGTATCTCAAATAGGATGTCACTAATTAATATTTTTCCTTAAAACATTTCTATTTATAAATATAAAATACTTCCTTATCAGCTGGAAGCCATCATTCTGAGCAAAATATCACAAGGACAGAAAACCAAACACTGCATGTTCTCACTCATAAGTGAGAGTTGAACAATGAGAACACATGGACACAGGGAGGGGAACATCACACACCGGGGCCTGTTGGGGGGTGGGGGGCTGAGGGAGAGATAGCGTTAGGAGAAATACCTGAGGTAAATGATGAGTTGATGGGTGCAGCAAACCAACATGGCACATGCATACCTATGTAACACACCTGCACGTTGTGCACATGTACCCTAGAACTTGAAGTATAATAAAAAATAAATAAATAAATAAATAGCAAAAAAAAATTCCTCTTCTTCTTCTAAATGCTCATTCAACATTCAACCAAATTGTCATTGCTAGTTAAATTTTGGAAAGGGAGGCTTTCTGTGATGAATAGTATTAGAATGTTATCAGTTGGTATTCTCTGATTGCAAGATATAGAAAACAACTGATTAACTCCGGCAAAAAAGGAAGTTAAAGGACATAAGGTGGCTCCCAGAGGTGAAAGAAAAGTTGAGGGGTGCAGCAAAACAACATGGCACATGGATACATATGTAACAAACCTGCACGTTGTGCACATGTACCCTAAAACCTAAAGTATAATAATAAAAAATAAAAAATTAAAAAAAAAAGAAAAGTTGAGGAACCGATCTCAAAAAGAGCAGGAATCAAGGCAGGTTAAGGAAATGAGGGACACTGTCTTTGGGGGGCAACCTCTTCAATGAACCAGCATTAACCACATACTGTCTTCAGTCACTTAGCTCACAATTAATATACCAGAGAGAGAGAGAGCATAATTCGCTTCCTTTGGGGCACAGGTCCATTTGCTGCCCAGGGAGTTTAAGGTACTTTAACTTCCCCCTTACAGACTGTACACAATCAGGAATAAATAATTTCCTCGGGACAAAATAAGGGTGTCTTACCCAAAGAAGGGCTAACGAGTACTGGGAGGCAAAAATAAATAAACAAAAATAAAAATCTCAATATAATAATTGTAGCATGTAATTTTCTTAGTTTTTTTTAAATAAAGGGATCAAGATTTGCTCTTCTTAACACTAAATTTCTGCTACAGTCATGGATCAGTTAATGATGGGGATACACTGTGAGAAATGTGTCATTAGGTGATTTCGTCATTGTGCATCATTGTGCAAACATCATGGAGTGTAGGTACACAAACCTAGATAGTACAGCCCACTTTACACCTAGGCTTCATGGTAAAGCTTATTGCTCCTAGGCTACAAACCTGTATAGCTTGTTACTGTATTAAAAACTGAAGGCAATTGTAACTCAATGGTTAAGTATTTGTGTATCTAAACATAGAAAAGGTACAGTAAAAATACAGTATTATAATCTTATGGTTTCACCATCGTATGTTCAGTCCATTGTTGACTGAAAGGTCACATGAATGTGTTTTGACAGCCATATTTTTTAATCAAATATAAAAACAGTGACTTTTTAAATATACTTAACATTTTCAATGCTACCAAAACAAGGAAATGAAAAATTTCTATAATTAGTTTGCATTTTCAGAATCTACAGAAGATATCTTCAATTTCAAAATGTAAGATTTTTATTTCCAAAGTACTTTTTTATGGTGTGGGAGACTGAAGTAGTCACCTAGGAACTTAATTTTATTTCCTATTTTTCCTGTCCTTCTCTCCCCAGCCTCTCACACACCCAATTTGGTTCATCTTTTTTTTCATATGTAACTTCTGAGAAAACCATAGTTTCTGTGTTGCATGTTCTGTTTTTAGTCCCAGCATCTAAAGCTTCTTATTCAGATGCTCATCATTACCAGCCTTTCTAGATAATATTTTACTTTAAAAGTAAAAATCATTTGACCTTAGTATATTCAACTTGACTTTTTTTTTTTTTTTGTCAACTCAGGGTTCTTTTCTTTTTAGCAACTCCTGTGAACTTTCTAACTCTGAAACCTATGCAGGAAAATGTATCTATTTTTACCATCTGCCTGTCTCACATTGTATTATTAGGAAAGAACTTTTCAGTATGAATTTCATGAGATGAAGCGGGTGACTAATTCCCATCACAGGATTGCAGGATGACTTTCTTAACACTTCTTCCCCTTATCACTGAAGATTCCTCTGCTCTGTGGTTTGTTGCTCTACATCAACTGCTATTTAGAAAAAGTTTAACGTAAATATAGAGTTAATTTTAAAAATAATGACTTTTTGGAGTGCTTCTTGAGTGCAGGTGATGTTCTGTTTCTTGATTTAAGTTCTGGCTACATGCTGTGTTTTGCTTAGTTTGTGAAAGTTCATTCAGTGGTATACTTATTATTTGTGCACTTTTCCTCAATTAAAGTGTACTAGAAAATACTGCTTAAAAAGAAAAATCACTCTTTGTTAAATTTCAATTACATTTTGGTGCTTTTTGTCATTGAGGTGTTCATTACTGTTTAATTGATCTATCAGAGCTCTTCCAGCAATTCAAGTCAAAATCCTTGGAGTCATCCTTGACTCCTCTCTTTTTATTACACTTATATCCAATATGTAGGCAAATACTCTCAGCAGCACCTTCAATATAAATCCATAATCCTACCACTTCTCCCCACTCCACTGCTACCACCTAGATATCTTCAATTTCAAAATGTAAGATTTTGTCATCTTTTGTATAGATTCTTCCAAGGCCAAGTAAATGGTCTCCCTTCTCCCATACTGCCCTTATCCCTCATTCAGTCTATAGAGCACACAGCAGCCAGAGAGATCCTATCCAATTGTAGGATAAATTATATGATTCCTCTGCTCCCAACTCTCCAGAGGCTTCACATTTTACTCCAAGTAAAAGCCAAAATCATTACTGTGACTCACAGCATCCTGTACAATTGGCCCAGGGTGACCTCTCTGATATCTCCTACTACTCATCTTTTCACTCACTCTACCTCACCAAGGTGGCCTCTTTGATCCTCTTTCAACACAGTAGACAGCCTCTGTATCAAGTTCTTCACAGTCACAGTTCCCTCTGTCTTAAAAACTCTTCCTCAAGATATTCATTCACATGGCTTGCTCTTCTCACTTTAGGTAATGTGACCTCATTGAGACCTTCCCTGACCATTGTAAAATTACAACTGTTTCCCTCCAGCACTCCCTATATCCTTTCCCTGCTTTGCTTTTAGACTTATGACCATTTAATATTATATATATATATATTTTTTTTACTTATATACAGAAAAACATAAATATAGATACAGATACAGTCAAGCCTCCATATCCATGGGTTTCAGGTCTGTGAACTGAGCCAACCCAGATTCAACCACTGCAGATTCAGCCAACTGAGGATTAAAAATATAAAGATAAAAATAAATAATAATACAATAATAAAAAATAATACAAATAGAATAATACAATATAACAACTATTTACATAGCATTTACACTGTATTAGCTATTAAAAGCAATCTAAAGATGATTTAAAGTATATGAGAGGATGTGTGTAAGTTACATGAAATACCACACCCTTTGATACAGGGGCTTGATCATCTACAGCTTTTAGTAATCTGCAATGGTCCTGGAACCATTCCCCTTTTAGATACTGTGGGCTGACTGTACACATATGTATAGACACGGTCAGTAATAGATTGTTTTATATATCTTTAGTAATCCTTTGCCAGCCATGAGAATTGCATTTCTGAAAAAATACTATGATTATTAAAACCATGGTTAGCAATAACAAGGTCTCAGAAAATAGATGATACATTTTAAAAATAATCAAAATAACACTACATATGTAGATTTGAAACACAGTAAATAGAAGTTATAGAAGGCATCTGCTTCCAAACAACCTAGATTAAACAATAATAAAAACCCACCCTCAGGCAGTCCTTCTAAATTTCCTCCAATTGTTCAAAAAATATTGCTGAGGCTTTCTGTTCCACTAAGGAGGTTCTCCTACAAATTTTCATTTCTGTAGACAACTGTACCTGTTTACATTTTTTTGTATCAGCTGTTATTGAAATACAAATGTGATGGGTTTATATATGAATTGTTTCTTGTTTCCCAATTATTGGTGGGGAATTATTGGTGCTTCAGGAAACTAATATAGTGGGTGTGGCTATTTTTTAATAAAATAGAATAAAATAAAAATAAACATTCATTCACACTAATGTTATTAGTATGAATCCTGAATATCAAAAGTAAGTATTACTTTATGAAACTTTTGTTTCAGTTGTGTGTGTGTGTGTGTGTGTGTGTGTGTGTGTGTTGGGGTCATGATATGCAATAAATTTCCTATTGAGGTTTGCAGTAAAAAAGTTTGAAATACTTGTTCTAAGCATATTTGCTGCCTCAAGCCACCCAGAAACTTGCATATCTTGTATCCAGCATTTGCTTTACCAGTAAAATTCTCCCATGTTTGTTTATTTGGAGACAAAAGGTAGGAAAATCCGACATTTCTAAGAATCCAAACAATGCCAGCCATAAAGCATATTATTCCCAGAAAGAAAGGTTTCAGTGGGATAATTGAAACCATGAGATTGGCCAGTTACTTGAGTAATCATTGGCCAGAATGGTTATCACTGATTCAGTTAGAACTTCCTTTTCTTAGATTGCATTTCCTATTATAAATGGAACTATGTAGTGTCTTTTAAAATCTCAAGTACAAAATGAAATATCGTGCATCTATATGCTTCACTTTTCAGAGAGAACTATATAACTCTACAGCATTCTGTATTTGTTCCAGAACTCTAATCCAAATTCTTATTCTCCTCCCTTTAGACTGCCATTAACATTAGCATGAGTGGTTCAGAAACAAAATATGTCTGATTAGGGTTTGCTGATCCACTCACAAATGCCTCCTGTTTCTCTAACAAGTGATAATATCCCCCATCCTGAATCCAACCACTTTCCAGCAATGTGGAAACATGACGAGGTTATTTCATTTGAGGGACCATCCACCTGTTTCATTTTCTTTACTTTACCCCTACCAAATTATATATAACAAAAAATTAACATTAACCTAGATCTATTTAGGATAAGTCACTGGTAATAGCTACTATTTGGCCATTCTACAGAAACATGAATTTTATGTGGTTCAACAGAAAAGTTGGGTATATTCAGTTATGGTAGAAATCTATTGAAAAATTATGTTCAGGGATTTAGAGGTTGGAATGAGAACATTTGGGTGATCTAGTAAGAAGATAACTCCATGGGGATGTCTATGATTTCCATGATATTAGCATTTAATACATTTGTGCTATTATTCATCCCTTCAATATTACACTTATTGAGCACCTGTAGGGTGCTCAAACACTTTCTTTGTGTTCAGGATAGAAAGATGAATAAGATGTAACTCATGACCTTAAGGAACTTGCAGTCCAATGGCCTATATTCCATTTGAATTTGAATGGAAACATTAGCTTTAAAGTCTGTGCTACCAACTAATTATTTGTAGGAGTCCAGGTGGTGGGAGAAATTATAGAAAGAAGCAAACCTTCTTGGAAGGCTGGGAGGTTTTGCAAAAGCTTCGAAAGAGAATTTGGCTGAAGGCAGCTGAATTCTCTTAAGAGCTTAGGTTAGATAAGCAGGGGATGTAAAGAAACTGATCTAGATAAATTAGTTTACTTAGGCCTCGGAACCTAGCCTTTAATCATCCACAGGCAGGACTACTCCAGGGGGCGACCATATTAATTATCCACTAGTGTGTTGACTCAGGGCCTTTGTCATTAAATCTGTACCAAATAAATGCCTGCAGCACCAGCTTGTCACGATCACGGCTGCTACAACTCTTTACAGCACGCTCCTTGGTGTGTGTGAGCCGCCCAGTCCCCTAGACTGCTCTTTCACTGGATACCTGTGTCTAAGTGCATTTTTTCATCTGTCGCTTGGTCACAATCTGCAGGTTGAACCCAGCAGGTGGTGGCCCACAGGAGGAATGCTGCAGCGGTTCACGACAGAACCCTTGAAAACAAAGGTGAAGAGACTGTGCAGTCAGTAAGTCAGTAAGTCATTGGTGTCCGCTAGGGATTTCCAAGTTCAAAGGAATTGTTCAGGTTAGGGTTTCATCTGGGGACAACAGTTATCAGCTCAACAGCAACAGTATACAGAAGTATTGAAACAGCTGCTTAAAGCTAGTGCAGCCTCAGTTTCGCAGGCTCAATTAAGGGACCTAATGCAAACTGTTGTTTCCCATAACCCATGGTTCCTAGAAGAAGGTACACTAGACGTAGAGCTGTGGGAACAAGTGGGGAGAAATCTTAAACAACATCATGCACAAGGGCAACAGGTCCCAGTAACATCTCTAACATTATGGGCTTTATTTAGGGTGGCTCTAGTCCCACTCTATGCAGAAGAGCCTAAAAAGGGAAGGGAGGAGGAACCGTCACCTACCTTACAACCTCCTTATCCCTCAGCCCCGCTAACACTGGGCCAAAATAACAAAGAGGAAACGAAGATTTTGCCTGAGCCGCCTCCTCCAATAAATTGGAAAAAAGACAAGGGATACACTACAGCTATGGGACCCTGTCTTAGGCAAGCGGCATTAGAAGGGGAGCTCTTAGCATGCCAGGTAGTGCAAGATCAACAAGGCAATCAGGTACATGAACCCATTTCTTTTAATGCTTATAAAGAGCTAAGAAAAAGTATTAAAGAAAACGGAGCCACTAGCCCATTTATGAAAGGAATTATTGAAGCCATGGCAGACAACTTCCATAAGACCCCATGGATCTGGTCAGTGCTAAAACGACTTTGGAGCCCAGCCAATACCTCCTCTGGAGGGCACAATATGATGAGTTGTGCGAACAACAAGCCTACCAGAATCAGTTGGCTAGGCAAAACATAACGCTGATATGCTCCAGGGGAGGAGTCCCCATGCCGATGTACAACGACAACTAAATTTTGATCCCTAGGCCTATGCACACGTGTCTTTGTGCGATATTAAGGCTTGACAAATTTCTGAAAGCAGAGTTCAACAGGGATCTTTTATAAATGTTCAACAAGGGCCTCAGGAGCCATTTGTTGAATTTATCAGTCAGTTAACCCAGGCAATTAAGAGACAAATTAGTCATGCCCAGACCACTGATATCTTATTTTTGCAATTGGCTTATGAAAATGCTAACGTCGATTGCCAACAAGCAATGCAGGCAATCAGAGGAAAGGCAGCCACAGTCGAGGAACTTATATGAGCATGTCAACTGGTGAGGACTGAAACACACAAAGCCAAAATATTGGCTATGGCATTAAGGCCTCCTAAAGTGAAAAGGGACAGAAACCCAAATTGTTTTCTACGCAGACAGCCAGGTCATATGAAGAGGGAATGCCCCAAAAATAGAGACCCAGGTAACTCAGGAAAAGAACCCCCTTCTATATGCTCCCAACATAAAAAGGAGAAACAATGGGCAAATCAATTCAGGTCCAAATTTGACAAAAACGGCAAGCCCATAAGTAACCAGGCGGGAAACTTCACGAGGGGCTGGCCTCAGGCCCCACTAAAAGCTGGGGCAATGCCAGAGGCTTGCTTTGGTCAGATGGAAAGCCCACAGTCCTCTCTCTCAGAGCAGCCACTGCTGGGAGCGCAGAGCTGGATTTACTTTGCCCCAAAAAATTAGTGCTAAAAGAAGGAGAAGACCCTAAAAGGTTGCAACCGGGATCTGGGGCCCACTGCCTCTGGGAACAGTGGGATTAGTCCTAGAGCGATCAAGCCTATCCAGTAAAGGAATTAATGTGCTCACCTGGGTGATTGATAGTGATTTTCAAGGTGAGATATCAGTTATGATGAAGTGTAAAGGTCTGCATATTCTTCCCCCTGGATTAAAGTAGCTTAGTTACTGCTTTTACCATACTAGGTCCCCAACGCCCATGGAAAGGAAAGGGGAAAGGGAAGTTTTGGAAGCACAGGAGCCACAGGAGTATACAGGAATCAATTAATCACTGATCAGAGACCCATGATTACCTTAAAAATTGGAAATAAGAATTTTACTAGCTTATTGGACACATGGGCGGATACTTCGATCACTAGTGATCAAAACTGGCCAGAAACTTGGCCTTGGGCCACTCAGAAACAAAAAATTGTCAGCATTGGGGAAGCTCACACAGCTAAGCAGAGCAAGTACCCCCTAACATGTTGTGATTCAGAGTAAAGAAATGCAGTTATACAACTTCTAATAACGCCCATCCCTGCTAATCTTTGGGGATGGGACTTATTAGCCCAATGGGAGGTCACTCTGTGGACCCCTTTCTATAATGGCCACTGTTATTATCCCTCCCCTACCTCTGACGTGGCTCTCTCAAGATCCAATTTGGGTAGACCAGTGGCCTTTAAAGGGAGAGAAACTGCAAAGAGCCCATGAGTTAGTTGAAGAGCAATTAAAAGTCAGCCATATAGAACCATCAAACAGACCTTAGAATTCACCCATTTTTGTCATTCCCAAAATGTCTGGTAAATAGAGACTTTTGCATGACTAACATGCTATCAATGCTAATTTGAAACCTATGGGACCCCTTGAGCAGGGGTTCTCCTCCCCTTCAGTGATTCCTTGAGATTGTCCTATAATAGTTATTGACTTAAAATACTGCATTTATACTCTTCTCTTTGCAGAACAGGACAGAGAAAACTTGTGTTTATAATACCAGCTATAAATAATGAAAGGCTAGCTCCCTGATTTCACTGGAAAGTGCTTCCTGAAGGGATGCTAAACAGTCCTACCATGTGTCAGTATCATGTAAATCAAGCTTTGCTCCTCAGTAGAAAAGAATTTCCTAATTGCAAGATTATTCATTTTATGGATGATATTTTACTAGCAGCCCCAATGGATCCAGTACTTCTAAGTTTATGTGCCTCTGTTGTAAAGAATACACAGTTAAGAGGTTTAATCATAGCACCTGAAAAAGTACAGATGTCCTCTCCTTGGAAATGTCTTGGGTACATACTAACTTCGTGGTCAGTAAGACCTCAAAAGGTTAAATTAAATACTAGCAACTTACACACCTTAAATGATTATCAGAAATTACTAGGCGATATTAACTGGCTTCACCGCACCTTGGGCATAACTACTGATAAGTTACAGAATCTGTTTTCTATCTTAAAAGACAATGCTGCTCTAGACTCTCCCAGGTATTTAACTCCTGCAGCACAAAGGGAAATTGAGGAAGTAGAGCAAACTATTTCTCAGAGGCAACTAGATCACATTGATCCATGGTATTCAGTTCAATTGTCTGTTTTTCCCACTAAACACTCCCCTACACGGTTAGTAGGACAGATGACCCCAGAGCTACGCTTTCTGGAATGGGTTTTTTGCTCACATATTGGGACTAAAATACTCTCTCCCTATATACAGTTAGTTAGTAAAGTCATCTATTCAGTCCACAGACGATGCAATCTATTACTAGGTTATGACCCTGATATCATCAGAATTCCTTTAAGTTAAAAGCAATTCGAAGCAGTATTGCCCTTATATATGGACCTGCAAATAGCACTCTCTGATTACACAGGCCATATAGAGCCTGCCCTTCCTGCTGACAAATTCCTTCAGTTCTTATCTTGTACTTCTGCTGTTTTGCCTACAAAAATAGTTCAATCCCCCACACCTAATGCTTTAACACTGTTTACCGATGGCTCTGGTAAACATGGAAAAGTGGCTGTTTGGTGGAGACTGCATAATTCCCTCACTCGTTCTGGATTTAATAGCACTCAGAGAGCTGAGGCTGGAGCCTTAATATTGACTCTGGAGAGTTTTTCTACACAGCCCATCAATATTGTTAGTGACTCTGCTTACTCTGTTTATTTGTTGCAGAACCTTGAGACAGCCCTCATTAAGTCCACTCTGGAGCCCACCCTATGTGCGCTTTTTCTTTGACTTCAGCATTTGCTAGATCAACATACACATCCTATTTTTATCACACATATTCGAGCCTATAGCTGACTGCCTGGCCCATTGGCTTATGGCAATGATCAAGCAGACCTACAGGTCTGCCAATACATCAGTTTTCCCACCAAGGCTGAAGAAACTTATCTAAACAATTTCAACTTACCCAGAGACTAGCTAAACAAATTATCCTGCAATGAAGATTGCCAGCTCATAGCCACATCCCCCTCCTTCAACAGGTGTTAACCCTAGAGGACTAGAACCTAATCAGTTATGGCAAACAGATGTTACACACATCCCTGAATTTGGAAAACTTAGATATGTATATATATCCGTTGATACCAATTCTCACTTAATTAGCGCTCATGCCATTCCTGGACAGTCCACCCAATATATCATTAAACATCTCCTTTTAACTTTTGCATGTATGGGGCATCCCACAAAAATTAAAACTGATAATGGTCTGGCTTATGCCAGCTCATAATTTCAACAATTTCATCACATATAGAACATCCAACATTCTGCAGGCATTCTGTATAACACCCAAGGACAGGCCATAGCAGATCATACCCATTCCATCCTTAAAAATATGCTCAGAAAACAAAAAAGGGGGAATATGAGTGAGGACCCTGCAACACTATTGGCACAAGCCTTATTTACCCTTAATTTTTAAAATTTAAATGATAAATTTCAATCAGCTGTAGAAAAGCACTTTGCTAAAACCTCTCAAGACATAAAACCTGCAGTTTTATGAAAGATGTAAACAGTAATGTACGGCATGGTCCAAATGAATTGTTAACATGGGGAAGAGGATACGCTTGTGTTCACACTCCCTCGGGTCCTCTTTGGACTCCAAGATGACTTTTCAAACCATACCATGGCATGGCTAGGACCCAACCCAGTACCAGAAATGAAGAAAGTGACCCTTCAGGACCCACAGCCCTGGATGATGCAGCTTCCTCGGACGACACAAGCCCAGGACGTTACCTGGGGGATGCTGAAGAAGAAAACTCAGGAGGCTGAGTGAATCCTGCTCCAGAAACAGACACCATTCACTCCAGATAATTTGTTCCTTGCTATGCTCTCTGTTGTACATTGCAACTCACATAGGGTATTGATCCTTTTTATGCTCTCGCTTTGCATGCAACCTGTACCTGCTACACTCTATTGGGCTAATCTCTTAGATCTGCCTTTCTTTCACCCTGTCACCTGGGCAGATACTCCCTTCCCAGCCTCTAAGAACGCAACTGCTTGGCTAGGAGGGATAGATTTACCCCCAGTGGGGTCCCTCATTAATGGCAGACATTGGACTAAGATGCCAGATAACACTACATATCACTCCACTATCCACACACTGTGTGTAAGTTATAAAAGTTCTAACCCTTACTGTGTACCTGCCCAAACACAATTATGGCTACATCATGGCAAAGGAAATGCCTTAACAGTCTTAGTTGCAGGTAGCCTCAAAGTGGACAACGCAATCAATGCCACTTTCCCAAACATTCCTCCCTGTGATAAAGAACAAACCTGGGAAAGTAAGGGATTCCACTTTAGCTGGGAGGTGTCATGGGGGGCAGGCCCATAGCCTCCAGTTAGGCAATTATAACATGTTAGCCTGGAGTTCTCACAGCCATTTGCAGGGCGATCATACTGATGTCCACATCTATCATGGCATCAGTGACAGTTTTGTGGCCACATTCCATTCCCCTATAGTTTGGACCGATAGAGGGATGGGATATCTCAGAACCCAAGTAGAGTCCCTGCCACCCCAAAACACTTTATGGAGCCTGGCACATCTTAGGACCCCCCTTAACACCTGGCATGAGACATCATAATTCCACTCACAATTATACTATGACCTTTTTCCATAATCACACTGATCAGTGCCTGATGTTCACTACCCATCCATATGTTTTCCTTATGGGAACCAATATTTCTATTACACCCCAAAACTCCATATTTGTGACCTGGGTGCAGGGACAGGCTTGGTTTGCCTAACTTGTATCAATAATTATTATATCTAATTTAAATATTACTAGTGTCATGGTATTGAGGAGACAATCTGAGGCTTTCCTACCAGTCAATTTAACACATGATTGGCAAGGTTCCTCTGCCCTTGCCACCTTAGAATGTTCCCTGTCCAAAGTCAGACACAAAAGATTCATAGTTACACTTACAGCATTTATCGTCTCAGCCATAGTCATCCCAGCAACTGCTAGTGTTGCTGTAGCATCTATTACTAAGTCTGTACAAGCAGCTACTTTTGTAGATAATTTGGCCAGAAATGTGTCTAATGAACTTCTCCTAGAGCATGGTATAGATCAAAAGATTCTTGCACATTTGCAAGCCCTAGAGGTTACCTTGGAATATGCAGGGGAGCAACAAGATGCACTGGCATTCCCACAGCAATTAAACTGTGACTGGGAGCTTAAGCACATCTGTGTCACCTCTCTACCACCAATTCCATCAATTGATACACAGTTGGGATGAGGTGAAACAACACCTCTGGGGAACCTTTCATGACAATTTAACAGCAGATGTAAAGCAACTTAAAACTAAAATTCTAGAATCCCTAAACGCCATAGATCTACATGCCCAACAAACAGCTATATGGAAAGGTGTGCGAGAACATCTCTCCTGGATAGACCCCCACTCCTGGGGGTCACTCCTTGATTGGAAAAGAATGTTGCTATTTATACTCATGTTTGTCTTATGTTATTTACTACTCCTGGGATGCAAAGCTGGAGTACGAGTTATAACTGCCATGCCTGACAGACTTGTTGCTGCACACATCTGTAATCTTCAATTAACAAACCTGATGCAAAAAACAGAAAACGGGGAGATGTAGGAGTTTGGTCAGGGGTGGTAGGAGAAATTATAAGAGGAAATTATAGAAAGAAGCAAACCTTCTTGGAAGCCTAGGAGGTTTTGCAAAAGCTTCGAAAGAAAATTTGGCTGAAGGCAGCTAAATTATCTTAAGAGCTTAGGTTAGTTAAGTAGTGGATGTAATTAAACTGATCTAGATAAGTTAGTCTACTTAGGCCTTGGAACCTGGCCTTTAATCATCCGCACGCAGGACTACTCTCTCTGGGGGCTGACCATGTTAATTACCCACAAGTGTATTGATTCAAATCCTTTGTCATTAAGTCTGTACTAAATAAATGCCAGTGCCAGCCTGTCAGGGCCGTGGCTGCTACAACTCTTTACAGCACCCTGCTCAGTATCTGTGAGCAGCCTGGTCCCCTAGCCTGCTCTTTCACTGGGTACCTGTGTCTGAGTGCATTTTTTTCATCTGTCGCTCCGTCATGGTCTGCAGGTCAGACCTGGCAATTATTATATTAAGAGATCTAGTTTCCTAGATAAATTCCTCGACACATACACCCTCCCGACTAAACCAGGAAGAAGTTGAATCTCTGAATAGATCAATAACAGGCTCTGAAACTGAGGCAAGAAATAATAGACTACCAACCAAAAAAAGTCCAGGATCACAAGGATTTACAGCCGAATTGTAACAGAGGTACAAAGAGGAGCTGGTACAATTCCTTCTGAAACTATTCCAATCAATAGAAAAAGAGGGAATCCTCCCTAACTCATTTTATGAGGCCAGCATCATCCTGATACCAAAGCCTGGCAGAGACACAACAAAAAAAGAGAATTTTAGGACAATATCCCTAATGAACATTGATGCAAAAATCCTCAATAAAATACTGGCAAACCGAATCCAGCAGCACATCAAAAGCTTATCCACCATGATGAAGTCGGCTTCATCCCTGGGATGCAAGACTGGTTCGACATACACAAATCAGTAACGTAATCCATCACTTAAACAGAACTAATGACAAAAACCACATGATTATCTCAATAGATGCAGAAAAGGCCCTCGACAAAATTCAACAGCCTTCATGCTAAAAACTCTCAGTAAACTAGACACTGATGGAACGTATCTCAAAATAATAAGAGGTATATATGACAGACCCACAGCCAATATCATACTGAATGGGCAAAAACTGGAAGCATTCCCTCTGAAAACTGGCACAAGACAAGGATGCCCTCTCTCACCACTCCTATTCAATATAGTGTTGGAAGTTCTGGCCAGGGCAATCAGGCAGGAGAAAGAAATAAAGGATATTCAATTAGGAAAAGAGGAAGTCAAATTGTCCCTGTTTGTAGATGACATGATTATATATTTAGAAAACCCCATTGTCTCAGACCAAAATCTCCTTAAGCTGATAAGCAAAATCAGCAGTCTCAGGAGACAAAATCAATGTGCAAAAATTACAAGCATTCCTGTACACCAATAACAGACAAGCAGAGAGCCAAATCATGAGTGAACTCCCATTCACAATTGCTTCAAAGGGAATAAAATACCTGTGAATCCAACTTACAAGGGATGCGAAGGACCTCTTCAAGGAGAACTACAAACCACTGCTCAACAAAATAAAAGAGGACACAAACAAATGGAAGAACATTCCATGCTCATGGATAGGAGGAATCAATATCGTTAAAATGGCCATACTGCCCAAGGTAAATTATGGATTCAATGCCATCCCCATCAAGCTACCAATGATTTTCTTCACAGAATTGGAAAAAACTACTTTAAAGTCCATATGGAACCAAAAAAGACCCGCATTGCCAAGACAATCCTAAGCAAAAAGAACAAAGCTGGAGGCATCATGCTACCTGACTTCAAACTATACTACAAGGCTACAGTAACCAAAACAGCATGGTACCGGTACCAAAACAGATTTATAGACCAAAGGAGCAGAACGGAGCCCTCAAAAATAACACCACACATCTACAACCATCTGATCTTTGACAAATCTGACAAAAACAAGAAATGGGGAAAGGATTCCCTATTTAATAAGTGGTGCTGGGAAAACTGGCTAGCCATATGTAGAAAGCTGAAACTGGATCCTTTCCTTACATCTTATACAAAAATTAATTCAAGATGGATTAAAGACTTAAATGTTAGACCTAAAGCCATAAAAACCCTGGAAGAAAACCTAGGCAATACCATTCAGGACATGGGCATGAGCAAGGACTTCATGAATAAAACACAAAAAGCAATGGCAACAAAAGCCAAAATTGACAAATAGGATCTAATTAAACTAAAGAACTTCTGCATGGCAAAAGAAACTACCATCAGAGTGAACAGGCAACCTATAAAATGGGAGAAAATTTCTGCAATCTACCCATCTGACAAAGGGCTAATATCCAGAATCTACAAAGAACTTAAACAAATTTACAAGAAAAAAAACAAACAAGCCCATCAAAAGGTAGGCAAAGGATATGAACACACAATTCTCAAAAGACATTTATGGAGCCAACAAACATATGAAAAAAATCTCATCACCACTGGTCATCCGAGAAATGAAAATCAAAACCACAATGAGATACCATCTCACACCAGTTAGAATGTCCATCATTAAAAAGTCAAAAAACAACAGACGCTGGAGAGCATGTGGAGAAATAGAACGCTTTTACACTGTTGGTGGGAGTGTAAATTAGTTCAACAGTTGTGGAAGACAGTGTGGTGATTCAAGGATCTAGAACTAGAAATACCATTTGACCCAGCGATTCCATTACTGGGTATATACCAAAAGGATTATAAATCATGCTGCTATAAAGACACATGCACACGTATGTTTATTGTGGCACTATTCACAATAGCAAAGACTTGGAACCAAGCAAAATGTCCAACAATGATAGACTGGATTAAGAAAATGTGGCACATATACACCATGGAATACTATGCAGCCATAAAAAATGATGAGATCATGTCCTTTGCAGCAACATGGATGAAGCTGGAAACCATCATTCTCAGCAAACTATCACAAGGACAGAAAACCAAACACCACATGTTCTCACTCATATGTGTGAATTGAACAATGAGAACACTTGGACACAGGGCGGGGAACATCACACACTGGGGCCTGTCTGGGGGTGGGGGGCTGGGGGAAGGGACAGCATTAGGAGAAATACCTAATGTAAATGACGAGTTGATGGGTGCAGCAAACCAACATGGCACATGTATACCTATGTAACAAACCTGCACGTTGTGCACAAGTACCCTAGCACTTAAATTGTATCAAATAAATAATAAAAAAGAAAGGAATATTTATTGAATAAACACAAAAAGAACAATGAATTCTCAAGAAAAATCAAACAAAAAACAGTTCAGAGATTTCTAATAGAAGATAACTGAAGATTAACTAATGGCACACATAGCAGTCAGTCAAGGTTCAGAACTGACTGTTTCCATCCTGAAATCAAGGAATGGAGAATGAAAAAACTAGAAGTTGCTCTGCAAAATATTGCCATCTAGGTCAGAATCCACCTAACTTTTCATGTACTCTGGGGCAAACAGTGCAGTGAGGATCAGCAGTGGTGAGTTATCAAGAGAACATTTTTAAAAGTTTATTACAGAGCATGCATTGTTCCCTTGGCAGCAGTGAATAACTTATCTCTAGGACTAAGTGGAAGGGAAATAACTAAAAGGGATATAAAGGTGAGAAGTGAAACCATCTACAGCAGTGGTTTTCAAACTTTTGCTTACGACCTATTTATGCTCTCAAAAATTACTGAGACCCCAGAGACCTTGTTCAAATCCATTATAGCTATTGATATTTACCAATAACAAAACCAAGACAAAGTTTAAATGTTACTTAATTTAAAATAACAAGAATATATCTAGGGCATGTTGCCATAATGATATATTTTTATGAAAAATAACTATTGGGTGGCCTTTCTCCCTAGGTGTCTCATGCTCTGTGACATCTTGCAGTATATACCAAGAATGCAAGATTCTGATTGTTCTTGACAGGTTTTCTCATGGTAGCAAAGGCTGCAGGAAGACTTGAGAGATACGGCAATGTCTCCTTCCAAGACAAATAGCAGCCTTGCTTATAGCCTGCTGTAAATGGCAGGTTCTTCAAACTCGGTCTTCCTCTCCTATCATGCAACCCACTGTGTGTGTTGGCCTAGTTCCATCTGTGCCTCCCTTGAGGAACTGGTACTGACTGGGGGAAACAGATGTAAACATGTGGACATGCTGGCTACAGGTTTTGTGGTAACAGTCTTTCAACTCTGACAAAGGAGTCTTATGTCTTTTGACAGCCTTCATTGAACTGTGGTAAGCTAATTTGTTAACTTGCAAGTAGTGTAAAATCTTATACTCTTTACAGCTCTTGACAATAACTATATTTTCTACAACAAAATGATATAATGAGAAAAGCAGCATTAACATTTTCTTGCAAATCTTCAATGTCTGGCTTAGTAATAGAGAGCTGAGTTCTCATATCTGATTCATTCTCTTCTTGCAATATGTTGTTTTGGTTGAAATATATGACAAAAATCTGGTCTCACACAGACATATAGTTGGAAAAGAGACAAACTTGTGAATCCACTAAAAGGATTTCAGGATCTGAGTGGTCCTTAGACCACACTTAGAGAATTGTTGATCTGTAGCCACACAGCTTAATGTCTACATTAAGATGGTTTTGTTATTAGACAGTCTGTGTTAACATGACTTAACTATGGCACAAAATTCTGGCTCTGGAAGATGAAGTTGTAAATAACTTTAGCATTTGTTTTGTTACTGTTATTGTTGTTTCTGTTATTTGTTATTTATAATTTGTTACAAGAGTGTTCTGGAAATCCAAATATTCAACCACTAAACTCACCCTGATCAGGGTAACAGATCATTCACTGGTCTCATCAAAGGCTGTTTATTCTTTAAGACCAACTTCAAAACCCTTGCTTTGCTGGGTACACCAATCCTAAACTATTATTTCATAAACTTTGCTGAATCTCAGTCAATCCGCATACCATATTGAAAGACCCACCATAAACTAGACTCTCCAGCTCTAACAAATGGCTCGTCTTTCACCTTCTCTTCCTAAGTCACTACTAGAGCACTGTCGTTATTAGTGACCTATCATACAGCAATAAGAAATAAACTTGGTTTTCCTTTATAAATGGGTTGGTCTGGTAGATGGCAATGGACAATCTTTTATATTTAGATGATTCTCTTTTCAATAAATAGGTCTCTGTCTTAAAAAACTAAGGATTCCATGTGCTTGATATGATCTTCTCTGCACATGTTAGCAAGAAAAAGTTCTGGGGCCTTTCGTGAAAAGGAGAAATCTTTGCATTCAATCTATCATTAAATTCCATAAAATTAGGGTTGCCATATTAAGCAAATAAAAATACAGAACAGCCAGTTAAATTTAAATTTCAAGGAAACAATAAGTAATTTCAAATTATAAGTGTGTCCCAAATATTGCACAGGGTCCTCTGTCTTATCAAGCAACTCTACGTAAAACCTGTGCTGCAGGACTTGTGGCTCCACGTTAACAACAAAGATTTTTCCATTTGCTTATTATTCTTAATCTGAAAGATGGCAATCACTTTATAAAATTGAATACAGTAGTTACTTTAGGTTCCTTAGTTTGACAGGCAAATTATAGATGAAGTGGAAAAAAAGCAAAATTCCAAATAGATTTAAAAATTCTGATTCTATCAAAGAATTCTAAAACTTCTGTTATTTTTAATTTTCCAGCACCAAATTGTAAGGCTTCAGCTATAACTGCAGGCTAACAGCTATCTGTCATGGTAGAATGACAGCTGGAATCAAACTATATATAGAAAGAGACATGGAATTGCAGACACTACACACAGTATGTAAAAAAGCAGCTGTGAGATTGGGGTTGATAGTTGGTGCCAAAGATGAGATTATTATAGTTATAATAAAAAAAGTCAGAGTTTTTCATGTCTTATAGGTCCATGTATTGACATGATATGAATCCTTAGTCTGGATTTCAGGGCATAAATGTATTATAGCTAATGTTCAACCCTACGCTAATATACAATATTCACTGAGACTACCTAATGTTCAAGGCAAGTGAAGAACAAGAACAATCTTCAAACTGCTGTGTTATAGTACTATAATTCTGCATAACATAATTTTTTGAGAATTATCTTTTATGTAGTCTAGTGACAGAGAAAAATACAGTCACGTGTCACTTAAGGATGGGGATATGTTCTGAGAAATGTGTTGTTAGGTGGTTTTGTTGTTGTGTGAACATCATAGAGTATACTTACACAAACATAGATGGTATAGCCTACTACACATGTAGGCTGTATGGTATAGACTGTTGCTCCTTGTGGCTTAGGCATGTTACTGTACTGAATACTGTTCAGTACAGTATTCAGTTCTTGTAGGCGTGTTATTGTAGGCATGTTACTATACTGAATACTGTAGGAAATTATAACATGATGGTAAGTACTTGTGTATCCAAACATATCTAAACATAGAAAAGGAACAGTAAAATTATGGTATAAAAGATAAAAAATGGTACAAACATACAGGGCACTTACTGAGAATGGACACTGCAGGACTAGAAGTTGCTCTTGGTGAGTCAGTGGGTGAGTGGTGAGTGAATGTGAAGGATTAGGATATAACCCTATATAACTATAGACTTTATAAAGACTGAACTCTTAGGCTACACTAAATTTAATTTAAAATTTTCTCTTTCTTCAATAATAGGTTAACCTTAGCTTACTATAATTTTTTAATCTGAAAACTTAAAAATTTTTAACTTTCTGACTCTTCTAATAACACTTAGCTTAAAACACAAACACATTGTACAGCTGTACAAAAATAATTTCTTTCTTACATCTTTATCCCATAAACTTTTTTATTAAATATTTTCCCTTTTAAACTATTTTGTTAAAAACTAAGACACAAGCACACATGTTAACCTAAGCTGAAGGACCTTCCTGGGGGTGTTTTACAGTTAACTTTTTTTAAAAAATAAGTAGGAGTGTACTCTAAAATAACAATAAAAAGTATAGTATAGTAAATACATAAACCCATAACATAGTTGTTTATTATTATTATCAAGCATTAGGTACCATACTTAATTGTATGTGCAAGACCTTCATACAACTGGCAGTGCAGCAGGTTTGTTTACACCAACCTCACTACAAACATGAGAGTAGTTTGTTGCACTATGACCTCACAACTGCTACAATGTACTAGGTGATAGGAATTTTTCAGCTCCATTATAATCTTATGTATACCATTGTATATGTGGCCTGTCATTGACAAAAGCATCATTATACAGCACATGACTATATGACAAACTGAAAAGCAGAAGATCTACCTGGATTTGAGTCCCAGTTTTACAACTAATTAGCTCTGTAACCTTGAGCAGTTTGGTTTCCGTATTAGTTTGCTAGGGATGCCATAATAAAGTACCGCAGGTTGGGTGGTTTAACCAACAGAAATTTTTTTTCTCACAGTTCTGGAGGCTGGAAATCTGAAATGATGGTGTCTCCAAATACAGTCACATTTTGAGGTACTGCAGGTTATGACTTCAACCTACAAACTTTTTTCAGGGGAGCACAATTCAGCCCATAAGAGCTCCCCTTTCTGAATCTTGGTTTCCTTTCTCATAAAATAGGGATATTGGAATTGATCATTTCTAAAGGGTCTTCTCACTCAATGATTTGTATATAATAAATCACAGATTACCTGTTATATTTTATGGACTACAAAATTAAAAGTAGCAGTATAAGACTCAAGAAAACTAATATTCATCAACAGAAATGTCTGAAATCATGATGCCATTATAATGTTAATGAAGACCACAGATGGTAAATGTTCATTTGAATTTCAAATAGTTGCAGCTTTTCAAATGTAGTGAACCGATTCAGCAAAATTTGCATAGTAGGAAAAATGTACATAATTGTTTTTCATTTATTCCAACAGGACTCAGCAGGACACTGCAAATATCTATTGAAACATCCACTGATTGATGATAAAAACAAAGGCTTTTTTTATTGAGGCTACAAAGAAGAAAATGAGGTAATTCTATAATACCATAGTCTGTGGTTTGAGGATATAGGAAAACATTTGTGTATTAGTACCTCTTATTTTGTTTAGTTTTTTTCTTTAATGATTTTAGAGCTAAGTGTATAGCATGATGTATGTTTTCTCAAAGTTTAACTTCCTTTATTAATGACCCAGAAGAGGAGAAATCTTTCTCTCCATAGTCACCTGGAGAAATTCAGGAAGAAAGCCACCTATAACCACTCCGTGGTAGATTCAGAGGCCTCCATAAACTCTTCAGTTGCAGTTTGCTCAACGCCTTCAATGAGAAGTGATCTAGGCCAGTGGATCATAAAACCAGCCAAATAGAATTATCTGAGGAGTACATTAAAAATAAGATTATCCAGGGCTCATCAGAGCATATTGATTCAGTATGTCCAGGATAGAGTCCAAGAGTCAAAATTTTTGATAAGAACATCACCCCATCTCCCTACTTCTACCACAGAGGATTTTGATGTAGCTGACTCACCTGTGTTTGGCAATTGCTGATAGAACCCTGGATCTCATTTAGCCATGAGAACTCGAGATCTACCTGCAAGAGTCCATCACTCCCAGGATCAGTGGGATGGTTTGGTTTCAATCTCTCTCACCAGAGATACTCTATATTCTACAAGATTAAGAGTGATGTGTTAGAAGCCAGGAACATATTACGAAGGTATAAAGATAATCGGAGATACTCTAATATATTCGGAAAGTCTTATACTCTAAAAATCAAGGATCACAGATTTCCAGTGAAGTGACCTAAACAGTGTATGAACTTAAAAAGAGGTAAGACTTTACTCTTTCCTGGGCTTTTCCTGGGGTGCACATTCTCCCAGTTTGTACCATGCATTTGCAAGGAAAAATTATGGAAGATTTTGAAATTTAGTGGGAATACTGTCTATTTCAGCAATCCAGGTTATCTCTGCCTTTGCCTTTGACTATATTATTTTACAACACTGTAGTGATAGAAGTTAATTGTAGAAAACTGGGAGTAATGAGAATAATTTCTGTCCATAGAAATGTAAATTGCATCCAGTAGAATGTCATTGATTATTGCCCTGTAGATATTGATCAGTTTTGCCAGTTTTACAGCTGATATGGTTTGGTTGTACCCCATACAAATCTCATCTTGAATTGTAACTCCCACAATTCCCATGTGTTGTGGGAGGAACCAGGTGGGGGGTAATTGAATCATGGGGATAGGTCTTTCTCATGCTGTTCTTATGATAGTGAATAAGTCTCATGAGATCTGATGGCTTTAAAGACGGGACTCTCCCTGCACAACCCTCTCTTTTCCTGCTGCCATCCACATAAGATTGGCTTGCTCGTCCTGGCCTTCCACCATGATTGTGAGGCCTCCCCAGTCATGTGGAACTGTAAGTCCATTAAGCCTCTTTCTCTTGTAAATTGCCCAGTCTTGGATAGGTCTTTATCACCAGCATGAAAACAGACCAATACAGTAAATTGGTACTGGGAGTAGGGTGCTGCTGAAAAGATACCAGAAAATGTGGAAGCAACTTTGGAACTGGGTAACAGGCAGAGGTTGGAACAGTTTAGAGGGCTCAGAAGAAGACAGGAAAATGTGGGAAAGTTTGAAACTCCCTAGAGACTTCTTGAATGGCTTTGAACAAAATGCTGATAATGACATGGACAATGAAACCCAGGCTGAGCTGGTCTTAGATGGAGATGAGGAACTTGTCAGGAACTGGAGCAAAGGTGACTCTTGTTATGTTTTAGCAAAGAGACTGGCGGCATTTTGCCCCTGCCCTAGAGATTTTTGGAAGTTTGAACTTGAGAGAGATCATTTAGGCTATCTGGCAGAAGAAATTTCTAAGCAGTAAAGCATTCAAGAAGTGACTTGAGTGCTGTTAAAGGCACTCAGTTTTATAAGGGAAGCAGAGCATAAAAGTTTGGAAAAATTGCAGCCTGACAATGTGATAGAAAAGAAAATCTCATTTTCTGAGGAGAAATTCAAGCCAGCTGCAGAAATTTGCATAAGTAATGAGGATCCAAATGTTAATTCCCAAGACAATGGGGAAAATGTCTCCAGAGCATGCCAGAGGTCTTCACACCAGCCCCTTCCATCACAGGCCTGGAGGCCTAGGAGGAAAGAGTGGTTTTGTAGGCTGGGCCCAGGGTCCCCATGCTGCATGTAGCCTAGGGATTTGATGCCCTGCATCCCAGCTGCTCTAGCAGTTGCTGAAAGGGGCCAACATAAAGCTTGGGCTATAGCTTTAGAGAGTGCAAGCCCCAAGCCTTGGCAGCTTCCATGTGGTTTTGAGCCTGTGAGTGCACAGAAGTCAAGAATTGGGGTTTGGGAACCTCCATCTAGATTTCAGAGGATGTATCAAAACACATGGATGCTTAGGCAGAAGTTTGCTGCAGGGGCAGGGCCCTCATGGAGAACTTCTGCTAGGGCAGTGCAGAAGGGAAATGTGGGGTGGGAGCCCCCACACAGAGTCTCCACTGGGGTGCTGCCTAGTGGGGCTGTGAGAAGAGGGTCACTGTCCTCCACACCCCAGAATGGTAGATCCACTGACAGCTTGCACTGTGCACCTGGAAAAGCTGCAGACACTCAAAGCCAGCCCATGAAAGCAGCCAGGAGGGAGGCTGTACCCTGTAAGGCAACAGGGTGGAACTGCTCGTGACCATGGGAATCTATCACTTGCATCAGTGAGACCTGGATGTGAGACATGGAGTCAAAGTAGATCATTTTGGAGCTTTAAGATTTGACTGCCCCATGGATTAAAGTTTTGTATTGGGCCTGTAGCCCCTTTGTTTTGGCCAACTTATCCCATTTAGAACAGCTGTATTTACCCAATGCCTGTACCCCCATTGTATCTAAGAAGTAACTAACTTGCTTTTTATTTTACAGGCTCATATGCAGAAGGGACTTGCCTTGTCTCAGATGAGACTTTGGACCGCAGACTTTTGAGTTAATGCTGAAATGAATTAAGACTTTGAGGGACTGTTGGGAAGGCATGACTGGTTTTGAAATGTGAGGACATGAGATTTAGGAGGGGCCAGGGGCAGAATTATATTGTTTGGCTCTGTCCCCACCCAAATTTCATCTTAAATTGGAACTCCCACAATTCCCATGTGTCGTGGGAGGAACCCGGTGAGAGGTAATTGAATCATAGAAGCAGGTCTTTCCTGTGCTGTTCTTGTGATAGTGAATAAGTCTCACAAGATCTGATGGCTTTAAAAATAGGAGTCTCCCTGAACACGCTCTCTCTGTTTGCCTGCTGCCATCCACAAAAGATGTGACTTGCTTTTCCTGGGCTTCTGCCATGATTGTGAGGCCTCCCCAGTCATGTGGAAGTGTAAGTCCATTAAATCTTTTTTTGTAAATAGCCCAGTCTCGGGTATGTCTTTATCTCAGTGTGAAAACAGACTAATATGACAGCCATTTATAAAAATCATTTCAGCATTTCTTATCTCACAATAACTGTTTGGTACTTTGCTTTCACTTGAGTGGTTTATAACATGTTTTCTTGCCAATTAATGAGTTAAATAGAAGGCTTGATACATGCCCACTTGTATGATACATTTTAAAATTTGTCCTTTTACCTGTTTATTTATTAAACATTTATTGGCACCATATTAAATACCCCAAGCATCCTAATATACTGATATTCATGCTTTTGTGTCATCCTGTCTCCTTGAGTATGGGCTGGATTTATTGATTTGTAGGCAAGAAATAGAATAGCATAGAAGTGAAGGAATGCCACTTCCAATATTAGATTATATAAAATTATAAATTCTTTGTTGAACACCATTTCTTGTTCTCTTGCTAGCTTGCTTTGGAGGAAGCCAGCTGCCATGGGAGCTGCTCTATAGAGAGCCCCATGTGGCAAGGAACTGATATCTCCAACTAACATCCACATGAATGAGTGTGCAAGTGGATTTTCCTAGGTCAAGCCTTGAGATGACTATAGCTTCAGATAATCCCTTGAAACTTGTGAGAGAACTGGAACCAAAGACACCTGGATTCCTCACCCATAGTAACTGTGAGATAATACAGTTTCTTTAAACCATTAAACTTTAAGGTAACTAGTTATGCAAAAATTGATAGCAAATATTATATTTTTTTCTTGGAAATCCATTAATATATTCTGTCACAGGTGTTTCTCCAGTACCCACTTAGAATCAGTGTGGAGATCTTGCACTCAATATTGTTGACCTTCAGCCCAATTGTCCAGAAATTGGTTTTAGAGTATCTGGGCCAAGGTGACCTGTGCTAGAAACTAAGCAGGCAAAATAGCACAACAATTCAGAAAGAAAAAAACATCCTTCCAGAGAGTCTCCAAAAGATCTAATGTGACAACACAACTTTTACAAGCAGTACAGAAAATGACTAGCAAAAGGAAAACATTAGTTTGTGATGTGATGTTATATAAATCATGGAATAACTTTTTAATGCAACCCAAGATTTGTTGCATATAACCCAGCTTCTGTTTGAATCCTGTGGTTTCTTCTCACATGTTATCGTGCACTAGTTCTGTTTTTTGTTTCTAGTTTTTCTTTGCACTCAGCAATTCCATACCCACTCTCTCTTAAGGGGTGGCATGGAAAAGCTCTATGGCATTGGCCTGTGTAATGATTTTTTGGACATAAACCTAAAAGCCCAGGCGACAAAAGCAAAAACAGACAAATGGGATCACATCAAACAAAAAAGCTTCTGCACAGCCAAGGAAACAATCAACATAGTGGAGAAAAAACAGAATGAGAGAAAATATTTGCAAACCATATATCTGCTAAGGGGTAAATATCCAAGATATACAGGCAACTCAAACAATTCAATAGTAAGAAAACAAATAACCCTATTTTTAAAAATGGGCAAAGGATCTGAATGGACATTTCTCAAAAGAAGACATACAAATGGACAACAGGTATATAAAAAACGCTCAAAATCACTAATCATCAGAGAAATGTAAATTAAAACACCTCACATCTATTAGGATAACTATTAACAAAAAGCCAAAAAATAAGTATTGGAGAGGATGTAGAGGAAAGGGAACCCTTGCACACCAAACACTGTTGGTGAGAATGTAAGTTAGTATAGCCATTAAAAAAATCAATATGAAAGTTCTTCAGAAAAGTGTAAATTGAGCTACCATATGATCTAGCAACAATATGATCCAGAAATCCCACTATGGGGTATATCTAAAGGAAATGAAATCAGGATGTTAAAGAGATATGTGCACTCCCATGTCCATTGCAGCATTATTCACAATAGCCAAGATATTCGATCAACCTAAATGTCCATCAATAAATGAAGGAAGAAAACGTATTCAATCTTTAAAAGCGGGGAAGTCTTGTTATTTACATCAACATGGATGAACCTGGAGGACATTATGTTAAGTGAAATAAGTCAGCACAGAAAGACGAATACCATATCATCTCACTCACATACATGGAATCTAAAACTAGTTGATCTCATTGAAGAGTAGAACAGTGGTTACCAGGGAATGGGAGCAGCTGGGGAGATATTAGTCAAAGGATACAAAATGCAAAATTCAATTTGATAGGAGAAATAATTTAAAGAGACCTATTTTAAAACATGGTGATTAGAGTTAATAACAATGTATTATATTCTTCAAAATTGCTAAGAGTAAATTTAAGTGTTTTTATTTTTAAAAATTTTTTTAGAAACAGGTCTTGCTCTGTCTTCCAGGCTGGAGTGCATTGGTGCGATCTTGGCTTACTGAAGCCTTGACCTCCTGGGCTCAGGCCATCCTCCCACCTCAGCTCCTCAAGTAGCTGGAACTACTACTAGACATGCACCACCCGCCCAGCTAATTTTATATTTTTTTGTAGAGATGGGGTTTTGCCATGTTGCCTAGGCTGGTCTTGAACTCCTAAGCCATCTTCAGCCTCCCAAAGTGCTGGGATTACAGGCGTGAGCCACCATACCCAGCCAAGTGATCTTACCCCAAAAAAGTATCTTGATAATACACATGTTAATTAGCTCAATTTAGCCATTCCACAATGTATACGTATTTCAAAAAATATGCTGCATATGACAAATATATACAATTTTTATTTGTCAATTAAAAACCAAACAAACAAAAAAAGAAGTTGCATGGATCAGAGTGAGAAGCAACAGTGTATAAGTACACAGATTTTGGAACTGGAAATACCTAGGTTTGAACTCTGGCTGTCACTAACTATAGGGATTTGGGTATCTCTGAATCTTTTAATAGCCATGTTAATGTTTATCTTTCAGAGTTGCTATGAGTATTTGAGCCCAAAGTTTGAAGTAATGCATTAAAAGATCCAGCACACAATAGGTGCTGGATAAATAATGGTCATCATTATTATTATTCTCACTCTCATTTTATTTTTCTTAAGAGTGGTTTTATGGGCTGGGCGCGGTGGCTCATGCCTGTAATCCCAGCACTTTGGGAGGCCGATGCAGGCAGATCACGAGGTCAGGAGATTGAGATCATCCTGGCTAACATGGTGAAACCCCATCTCTACTAAAAATACAAAAACAAAATTAGCCAAGCGTGGTGGCAGGCACCTGTAGTCCCAGCTACTCAGGAGGCTGAGGCAGGAGAATGGCATAAACCTGGGAGGCGGAGCTTGCAGTGAGCTGAGATCACGCCACGGCACTCCAGCCTGGGCAGCAGAGCGAGACTCCGTTTCAAAAAAAAAAAAAAAAAAAAAGTGGTTTTATGGCATCCTCCAATATACTTTATTAAAAATCTCTGTGTAAAACTTTATTTAATAGCAGAAGACAATTCCAGATTTCACCCACTTGCCTATCCCAAAATCTAGAAAATCGTATTTCACTTTAAAGGTACACATCGGTAAAAAGTACACACCTACAGGAACATATTGGTTCTACAGTGCTTACTGAATGCAGAAGAAAGGTTTTGTTCATTTGTTGGCATCTGCTAAGTAGAGCATAGGCTAAAAGCATAGGAAATTTACCAAAAGGCAACTTATAGTGTGTCCCCTACCTGAGAATACAAATAAAATATAAAATAATTGACAACCTAAAACATTTAAAAATCTTTAAATTTAACAACATATATTTGGTAGCCTTCTTAGCTGGGAAAAACTAGAAAACCAAAGAACAAGAGTAAAAGAGAAAATTCATCTTAATGGTGAATTTGCTGGTAGTTTTAAATTTTTGTATTATATGCATATATTGCTTATTTAAAATGTTTTTAATTAAAATATGTCCACTCTGAATTATATTAGTGAACTAAATTTATATTAATATTGCCCAATTTATTGCCCCTTTCAGTTTTATTATTCCCAACATTTCTTTTTTCTCTTTTAGCAGAAGAGCACACTGACTCAATTCTAAACATTTCCTTTCAAAAGTAGTGCTGAGTATCAGTTTTTCAATCCAGAAAAGTGGCTACCCTTTCAGTTTTGCCTCCAATTTGATTAAGCATTTTACCCAGCTTTGATCATCTGAGGTTAGGAAAGAATTCACCTCCCTTATGGATCTCTCCCCAGCGAGAAAAAACAAAGAAACTTCCTACTGGCTTTCAAGCCAACTATTTATTAGCCACAGCTTTAGGCAGTTTATCCTGGGCCTGCACCCAGGACACATCTGGACACAGCAAGCTGAAACTCTCATTCTTCTCTCTTCACCTCTGAGAGTGGGAGACTGCTGGAGTGTGAACTGCCCTGATATTTTGTCCTTGTTCTTGGAACATATTAAGATATTGCCTCCTCATTTTAGAGTCAGAATAAGACTAGAAGGGGAAAAAACAAAGTTTACAATAAAAAGGCCATTTTAATTGTCCTTAACCCCAGTAGTAGCAGTAGTTACAGTAATGGCCTCTGGGTTCTCATTGCTACTGGATAGTTAGTGGAATATTTAAGTCCTTCAAAACTTTGAAACCATTATATACAAGATTCAGTGAAAACAAAGCAAAACAAAATTTTCTATTTATTCAAAGCCAAATGACTCCTACTTAGCCAGGACAAACCAAAGGTTTTCGATGTTTGGTAAAAAAGAATAAAACGAAGTCCTATCACCGTAACAGGTAGAGTATTTGTACTGTACATCTTTGTGGATCTAAGCAAATCTGCATCTGACCTCTGTGTAGAGCTGAACGTGAGAGGGAGTTAAGTGAAAGGGAAGGTATGAGGGTCTGTCAAACTCTCCACCCCTCACTTCTCTGCAAGGAACAGTAAGGCCTTTTGCCTTGACCCTGGGAAGGCACACCCATCTTCACACCCCATTAGAGACCTCATTCTTTGTTTCTCCTCTGTTTCCTGCCCCACCTGCATATTTTGCATGGCTTAATTCTTGACCTTGCATTTTAAACTCATTAACTCATTAACCTCAAGGACTAAGTTCTATTTTTGATATGAGCTGTCTTAATAGGTATGTTTTTTTACTGCTTTGCTAGTTGGATTTCTGCTTTTCACTTTACCTACCAGCTGTTTGATTTTCAGCAAAGTTTCTACTCTTTGTCTTCCCTTCCTAGCAATAAAATAAAGATGGCAACAGTGCCTGTCTCATAGAGTTTTGAGGAGGATTAAATGAGATAGAAGACACACCATTCTTAGAACATTGCCTGATATGAAAGAAGTGCTGTATGGGTCAGATGTTATAATTTTTATAAGAAATTTCACTTTTTTCACTTTTTCTGATTTTTAACTTTCATGTATTTTCTTGAATTTTAATTTTAGCATTATCTTGCATCTTTTTCTCTTCTCAGGTTGCTAAGTCTATTATTTTAAATCATTATATTCGATTTGGTCTACTTTCCTGTTAGAATTTTCCAATGGTTTATTTTAATTACTAGTTTTAGGCCTTTCTTCTCCTTAGGTTTTATTGACACCCTGTATTTTCCTCTTTTTCTTTTTGGTTGGTTGGACTGGTGGTGGTGTTGGTGGGGGCACATGTGGATTGTTATTATGGTGGTGGTGATTTTTAATAATTTGTTTTAATTATGATCAAAAAGCAGTCTAGAGAAGTGATTAGTAAACTTTAATGTGTCTCAGAATAATCTAAATAGTTTGTTAAAGTAGACTGATGGCACCACACTCAGAGTTTCAACCTGGAAACTTACATGTCTAACAGGTTCCCAGGTGGTGCTGATGCTATTGGTTGGTGACCACATTCTGAGAACCACCGGTCTGAGGGTGTGTGAACAGGGGAGAGAGTCTTTATTATACTAGAGAAAACCCTTTCCATGTACCCTCAACCAGTTTGGTTTATTTCACCAGTGGTCAGAATTGGTTTAGTTTATTTAACCAAATAAACCCAATATGCTTTATTTTATTCTCCCCAACATATTCCACTCCCTGCTCAGTGTGGACTTTTCCCAGCCACCCTCTGTATGTGGGTTACTGATTTACTGAAAAGTTATCTATTCAAACCTCACACCATCCCCTTTATGAGAAAATCCGTGACTTTGAATCCATGGTATCCAAAATATATAATGATTGGATTTTAGAAAAACCTTAGCAATGTGTGCCACGAGGGAAAAGCAAGGTGAACTTCATACCCAATAATACACTGTTAAGTCCTTACTCTTATGAGGAGCCAGGGGTAATGGATTTCCCAGACGACCCCCTGGGAATGCTATGGCACAAGTCAGGTTCCTGTTACTTCTTTTAAAACAGTCACTTTTAATAAAACTTTGGGAGGATAGTGGTAGAGATAACTAAAATACCCATTATTACCCATCTTTGTGTCCTCTCTTTCTTCTGAGGATAACTATTTCCCCAGAGCATATATGCATTTTTCCCATGCATGTTCATACAATTTTATTATCTACATGTCTTCCAATATTAGTATTATTATGTATTATATATTATTTACATATTTGGTATCTTTTTTCCCACTTTCAAATGATCCATGTTTCCCTTCTACCTCTATTACCCTGTTCCCAAATCCCCTCAGTCCCCCAGATTCTGGAATAAACAGAATTATAGGGAAATAACTGAACTATGCTTTTCCAGTCCCTTTTCTTTGTCCCTAGAGAGCAAAGGATGTTATCCTGAGAACACTAGAGTCCCTCAAGGGACACTTTTATCAAATTTGGGTCCAGATCATAATGATAACTCTGATAACAGTTTCCTCCTTATTCCATATCTCCTGTTGGCTTTATTTCCTCCACTGAGAGACAGATTTTCCTCATGAAGGAAGTCTTCTCCAATATCAAATAACCATCTGCCTTCTTCCTACCTCTTATGCTCTGCCATCTCTAACATACCACAAAGTTTCAGAAAGTGGGCAGTCACTTCACTGTCTCCAGATAGAGAGATCTGATCCAGTGCCTGACTCCTGCTGTGTCACCAGCCCATAGGCGAAACAGTCAGAAATTCTGCAGATTCACCCACCATTTCTGCCCAGGTGGGCTCAAGCCGGGTGGATGTGGATTGCACTGGTTTTCAGGAGGTGGCACTCTGGCAGGCCACAGTCACACAACATCACCAAGGAGTATGGCTTTTTAAGCCTGGTAGACCTGGAGCATGATCTGCATTCTCCAAAAGTCCCCTCTTGGATTTTAGCAGGTTTGGAATCTGACATGAAGGTCTCCAAAATGTTGAGGGCTTTTAATATTAATTGCCTGCTAAAGTTCTGAATTTTACGTCATCCATTTCCCTGTATGTCGCCTTTTAGGCCTTTTAGTCCTCTAGCCATCATGGGAAAAAATCTCTTCCAGAGGTACAGATCAATCCACCGTCCTTACTTCTTTCACATTTAGGGCTACTGCTGCAAAATTGCCTAACACATCTGGAAAGAAATATTTTCTTGTGATTTTTGATCTTACTTATTGGCAGGCTGAATATCATGTGTCTCCATGTTAAAGTAAGCATATAGTTTATCACCTAGCCTGGAACATTTTTGAGAGTGACAAATGCTACACCAGTTGGAGTGCAAGTACATCAGGAGAATGCCAGGACAGTCCAGACAAACCAGAACGCACAGGCATGGCCTTCCTACATAATGTGCACTTCCCTCTCCAAAAGGAAATGTGCAGAAGCAGCTTTCAGTAAACAAGTTGTTGTGTCACCCCTGCCAGGATGATGCTTCTATTTGCAGCTCCATGAAGTCTTGACACTGGCTACATTGCACAAAATATATTTGCACACATGTGCGATTTGTAGTCCAACTCTCTGGTTTCTCTGGGTAGATAAATCTATACAAGTCTGTTACAAATAGAACCTTCATTATCTGTGCACTGCATGCTTCAGCCTTGGCTCGAAATGTACGGATTTGCATTGTTTCCTTTTTCTAGGGAAAGCGTTGGCTACTTTAACATTTCTGCCCTCTCTCAGAACTCCCAAGGAAGGATCTTAGCAACTCTCAATTACTAGCAACTCATAATGCAAAGAGGAATGACTTAACTGATTGGGTAGACTAGGGAGAAACCAGTATCTATAAGGCCACATTTCTCAATTGATCAGGGGTAATAATAATAATAATACCTAATATTTATTATTTCCTATTTGCTGGTGATTTTACGTGTTTCTCTATGGTGCATTAGTTTCCTGTGGCTGTTGTAACAAAGTACCACAAACTTTGTGACTTAAAACTACAGAGATTTATTCTTTCACAGTTCTGTACACCAGAAGTTTGAGATCAAGGTGTCTGCAAGGCTGCACTCCCTGTAGAAGCTCTAGTGGAGAATCAGTTCTTAGCCTTTTCCAGCTTCTAGTGGCTGTTACCATTCCTTTACTTGTGGCTGCATCACTCCAATCTCTGACTTCATGGTCACTTTGCCTCTTCCTCTTTGTCTAATATTCCTCTGCCTCACGCTTCTAAGGACACTCATTTATTAGAATATAAGGCCTACCCAGATAATCCAGGATGGCCACCTTTTCTTAAGATAATTACACCTGCAAAGACGTTTTCTCCAAATAAGGTAACATTCCCAGATTCTGAAAATTAGGATGTGGACATATCTTCTTGGGAGAATCCTTCATGGTCCCTTCATGGGTTATCTCTAAATTCTCACAATGTCAGTCTAGAAGATGGGTACTCATAATACCACTTCTATTTCTCCAGTGGGGAGATAGGGCTTACTTTCTAAGGTCACACAGCTAATCAGTAGAGGAGCCAGGATTTGTACTCAGGAAGCTGGACTACAGCATCCACATTCCTAACCATGATGTTAAGAACACTACAAAATAGGTGCTCAATAAGCAAATACCAAGCTTATTGAGTTG
Source organism: Symphalangus syndactylus (assembly GCF_028878055.3). Taxonomy (NCBI): domain Eukaryota; kingdom Metazoa; phylum Chordata; class Mammalia; order Primates; family Hylobatidae; genus Symphalangus; species Symphalangus syndactylus. The sequence goes on from NC_072428.2 coordinate 108,330,861, forward strand.
GTGTCCTTGGCACATTGTAGGAGTTCATACATGGCCTACTTTCTATGTCTTTCACTTTCTCTTATACCCTTTTCCTTGTAAATAATAATTTAAAAAAATTTTAAAAAAAGGATCAGAATTCTTTGTTACTTCTGGCCTCCATATGGTAAAAAGCCCTAGTAGGTCAGCCCTACCTTTGGACCAAGAAGCTTAAGACAAAGCAGGAAGGCCCACATTCTCCAAATTCTCTTGATATGCTGCGGTTTTTGTCAGAGAGATAATTGCGTGTATATGTGTATGTTTCATATTACATAATAAAATATGTGTGTTGCTCAAAACAAACTGCTCAGTAAAATTACCAGAGCTTATGAGAAAACGGAATAGGGCAGACCACTCAAAACTTGGTGACCAACGCACTAAAAAACAAGCCAATCAAAACAAAACAATAATTAGCATCTCAGAGAAAACTTGGACTGCCCAGAGAGGCAGCTCAGCATGGCTGGAGGCTGCCACAGAAGATATTTAAAATGTATGCACAGAAAACCACCAGCAGAGTAAAAAAGCTGGACATATGGCTTACTTTGTTCTTAATTTATTCTACAAACCCACCCCTGGTGGAGCTGCTCACTTGTGTGTGCCTACCCCCTCCTATTCCTGGCAGGTCTGCAGGACCCCACCTGCAGGCGCTGAGGCACACGAGGCCTGCTTCCACTTGCTCTATTCCAGCAGGAGTCAATGACGGACTTTACCCTTAAAATGAAAGAGCAAACATGAGTGCTATCTTCTTAGGCTATTTTGTTCTGCTACATATATTTCTGTGATGTGACTTAGCTTATACACAATTAGTAAATAGGGGAGTGATATCAGTTTAACGCAGATGTCAAATTGGTTCATTCTCAACTTTTCCTTAGCCATAGGAGAGTAGAAGAATTATAACCTTCTGTAGGAAAGAAAAACACTCTGCTTCTACAGTGGCAACAGAAACCCATTTAGCTTTAATTTTTTAAATGTAAAGCTATTATCTGGACTCTTAGAGAGGAGTCCTGGACTTTGCATAGCTTTTGGCTGGTCGTGCCACCTCAAGTGCCCACCCTGAAAGCAGACCCAGAGACTTTGAGCTCCAATTCTATCCATATTGTCTTAGTGTCATACAGTACTGCTCCCCTCTTATGTCTATTCTCAATTGGTGCAAAAAGGAGAAAACACAGGCTCTGGTATAGGCAAAGCTGAATCCCATCATGGCAATCATCACAATAACAGCAACAGGCACTCAGAGAGTCCTTACTATCGTTACATGCTCTTGTGTATGAGTGTATTTAATCAACTCATTTAATCCTCAACACAACACTACAAAATAGGTGTTTTCAGCTGAAGAATAAGACCTGGGAAGGGTACATGATTTAGCTAAGGCCATTGTTATTAAACTGGCACAGCTTGGAAAAGAAGTAAAAAGTTCTAGAGTTGAAATGATAGTTTAGGGTATTGGGGTTAGAGGTTAAAGGCAGGAAAAAAAGAGCTAATACCAAGCTTATTGAGTTGGTGTCATGGGGACATTGTAGGATCAACTTAGATAAACTAGAATTTGTAAAAGTGCTATGGGATTATAAATGTTACCCTGAGGCTGCTCAGATAATTGATAGATGATTAAACATACTATTTTTAAAAATCACATAACAAAATGAATTCAAGTTATTCTTCAACTAGAATAGCAGCCTAGAACAATTCTTAAATGTATAAAAAATGGTCTGTCTGATAGAAGAGTTAAACTTTTCCATAAGGGTTAAACAAAATTATCCCCCTATTATTCTTTATAACTTGATTCAAAATGGTTGAATGGCACTTTCAGATGAGCTGGACAAAGACTCATATAGAACAGAGAAATATTGTTTTATATTCCAATGATGTGGTTATATTATCTTTATTCGTGAATGGCCTGAACAAACAACTGACTTTGCAAGCTCATTATTGCCATAAAACCAAGTTGTAGCTCAACTTTTCAAATGTGAAAATAATTACTTTTAGAAGGATGTCCCAGAACTTTTAACCAGTTTATAAAGTACAAGCTCATACAACAAATTATCTTGATGAACATTTCACAAACAGGGCATCTCTTTGGAGAGTATGTGAGGAAGTAGAGCTGGTCAAAGTTGGACAATATATGGATGGTAAAAGGACAGTTTAAAAAATTTTTGCTTTTGTGGTTGTTTTCCAAATACAGCATCTGGTTATACTGCTTTAAATTGTTTTCAAGCTAAATCAATTGTTGCCATGCTACACAGAACAGAACTTTCGGATTTGATTTTATATTAATCTGCATGCTGGAAGTAATCTAAAATTATATTTTGGGGAGTACTTTAGCCCTCTGCAGATATTTTCCTAACTCGCCTCAAGGGGAAGAGATACAAAAACCAGCAGAGTAGCACATATAAGTGGGTACATATCTGCTTTGCACCATATCCTTTTTACTCTTTTTTAATTCCAATCCTAATATATCCCATCTGGTCACATTTCATGTCTTATTGTAAGTAACTATAAATCACTTTTTGAAGAAACTGAGGAATAAATAAATTGTAAAGTAAATTAAATATATTTTTAATACATTAGTTCAAATATATTTATATTTATTCAAGTACAAGTTCAATTGCTGGCATAAACATACACACATACACATTGAAGTATCTCCAAAATTTGCATAAGAAGTTGTTCTCCCAGTTGAACAACTGAATTGTTTACTGAATCTAAGGTTCCAGATCTTAGATTACAAACCATATTTAAAACCTCTAGATACTAAATATTTTATTTTCCCAAAAAAGGAAATTTGCAATAGCCACCTTTCCTAAGAAGACAGTATTCTCTTTCCAACAAGGCATAATTTTATCTTGAAAAAAGAAAGTTGCATGCACATTTAATGCATGATTTTAAAGTATATCTGTAGATATCATAATTCTTTGCAGGAATGGCTAATACAGAATAAGTCATCTTCCTCAGTTGGTCTTCTAACTGACAAAAGGCTAAACTTTTCCCCTCACTTCTATTAGCTTGATACACTGAAGCTAATGTCTAGTCCTCAGACTGTAAGCCCTTTTACTAAAAGGGTAAGACTAAAACTTACAGTCACAAATTTAACTATTTCCACCAGTCCTAACTTTGGGCCTTGTTCTTTAAATGGAACATGAAAGGATTTTTTTGTTTCATTATCTGACAAAATACCTCTCTAAGTTTATTTTCCAAGAGGAAGAGTCACAGAGGAGATTTTTAGTACAGGTAGTTTATTTGGGTGGTGATCCTAGGACATAGGAGTGAGAGACCAGAAAAATTAGTTCAGAAGATAGGAAAAGCCAACATAAAGCTTCATTGCCACAGTTCTCACTGTGGGAAAAATGAGCTCAATTCACCAGGACTTACTGAGAAGCACATGTCATGCTTCCCAGAATCATATTCCTAAAGGACAAGAGGCTGGAACATTGATCCACCAGCTTCCATCTCCTATTGCTTTAAAGCTATCCCGGTAATTATCTCACCTGTACTTTCAGGTTCCCCAGCATCAGGGAAGGACTTGAAGCAGAAAGCAGAAAAATACTGGCTCTCTTGAGGTGGGAAATGCAAAGTCAATCTGAGCTTGCATAGATATGTATACCACAGCTACAGCTAAAATCAGAGGTAGGCCTACGTAATGAAATTCAGTGTTCCAGGGGTGTCTAAAAGCACCCAAATGTGGTGGTAGATGGTTCATGTGGTGACCTCCAGTGAACCACACCTCTTAGATGGCTCTTATCAGAGCAGTCACAAGTTTAGCCCTTCTGCTGTCTCTGGGCTGAGCTTGTTACTGCTCTAATAGGATACAAGAGAACTGATGCTGTGCCTGTTATAGGCTGAGCCCTTAACTGATCTGGCAGCTTCTACTTTCTGCTTCTTGAAATGCTTACTCTTGGAACCCAACCGCTATGACTTGAGGCCCCCTGGCTTAGAGCTCTAGCGGGGCTCATGGTCAATCCTCCAGATGACTAATGCTGTCCCAACAGGCAATACCATGTGCAGCAGCAGAACTGCTCAGTCAAGTGATGAAATCACAAGCTATAATAAAACATTATTTTATGCCATTACATTTTATGGTGTTTATTCAACAATCAATAGCCAAAATATCAGTCAAGAAACCTTGAATAAAACAGTGTTCCCAAAGTCCCTAGAAGGGACAGCTGTGTCTTCTATAACATGACCATTGGAGAACTGCATTTTGTAGTTTTGCCTATTTCTTACCTAGTCATATAGTAACCCTTATCTTATCCTTGCCTGTCAGTTATAGCTGTGGAGGATTCAGAATAATTTTAACGCTTCTGACAGAAAATACTTTTGATATCTCTTGCCAAATTACTTAGCTCAGCATTATTGTGTAATAGATTTTCATGTATGCTCCAATTTTCTTCCTCAGTGTGGATGGTTACAGAGTTACCAGATTCATTAAATGTTCATTCAACAAAAAGTCATTTAAAATTCATTGAACAAATATTTATTGAGTACACATTACGTGGCAGGCATTGTTCTAGGTACTGGCATTATGAAAATTAACAAAATAGAGAAAAAAACCTTGTTTTCTTGAAGAGAGGAGATTGACAATAAGCAGAATAAATACAGGGAATATTCAGTATTTAGAGAGTGGTAAGTGTTAGGAAGAAAACTAAAGCAGGGAAGGGATGATGAAAATATTAAAGGGTGGATGTTAAAATTTTATAGTAGTGGCTCAAGATGGCACTGAGAAGACGGCATTTGAGGAAAGGCCTTGAGGAAAAGAGAGACGGAACAACAAGGAAATCTAGGAGAAAAGCGGAGAGAACAGCAAGAACAAAGAACCTGAGACAAAATTGTGCCTGATGTATTCAAGAAACAGTGATGAGGCTATTGTGGCTGGAACTGAGTGAGTGAGAGAACAGTAGTAAAAGACAAGGTCTAAGAGTTGATGGGGAACTAGGTCATACAGGATCTTTTAGTCATAGGATTTTGGCTTTAATTTTGGTTGAGAATGGAAATCACTGGAGAGTTTGGGCAGAAGGGTAATATGATCTGACTAAGTGTTTTAAAGCATCATTCTGGCTTCTGTGTTAAAAACAGATATCGGGAAAGGGACAAAAGAAGATTCAGGAAAATCAATCAAGAGATAATTGCAATAATCCAGGCAAGAAGACAATGACTTGTACCAGAATGGTAATAGTACAGGTGGTGAGAGGTGGAGAGATTAGACAGATTCTGGATGTAACTGAAAATACAGCCAGGCAATGGGATTTCCTAACAGATCAGAAGTGAGGTGTGATTAAAAAAAGGGAGGCATTAAACATTACTCCGAAGTTTGAGCCTCAGCAACAGGATGAATGAAGTTTCCATTAACTGACATGAGGATGTTTGAGGGTTTACTGTTACACGTTAATTTTGAGATGGCTATTAAACCTACAACTGAAGATGTTGAGGAGGAAGTTTTATCAACAAGACTGGAATTCAGGATAGAGGTTCAAGCTACAGCTATAAATCTGGGAATCATCAGCATATGGTATTTAAAACCATAAGACTGGATTAAATCACTAACAGATTGAGGATAGATAGAAAATACAAGGGGTCTACAGACTAAGTATTGGGTATTCTAAACTGTAGAGGTTGGTAGGGAAAGGGCATTTATATAAAATGGTGTATTATTTGCACATAACCTAGGCACACCTTTCATATACTTTAATCTGTAGATCACTTATAATACCTAATACAATGTAAATGCTACGTAAATAGTTGTAATACTAAATTGGTTTTATTTGTATTATTTTCATTATTGTATTGTTATTTATTTTTATTTTTAAAATACTTTTTTTTTCTTCTTTTTTTTAAGACGAAGACTTGCTCTGTTACCCAGGCTGGAGTGCAATGGCATGATCTCGGCTCACTGCAACCTCCACCTCCTGGGTTCTAGCGATTCTCCCGCCTCAGCCTCCTGAGTAGCTGGGACTACAGGTGTGTGCTACTGCGGCCGGCTAATTTTTGTATTTTTAGTAGAGATGGGGTTTCACCATGTTGGTCAGGCTGGTTTTGAACTCTTGACCTCAAGTGATCCACACAATTCATGCCTCCCAAAGTGCTGGGATTACAGGCGTGGGCCACCACACCTGGCCTATTTTTAAAATATTTCTGATCTGGGCTTCACTGAATCCCAGATGTATTAGATGTAGAACCCGTGGATATGGAAGGTCAACTGCAAAGAAAGTATTTTAAGGAGGAGAATGTATTTGACTGTCAAATTCCACACAGTTCAAGGAAGATGAGGTTTGAGAGCTATTAGATTTACTAATAAAATTGCATTGATGGTCTTGGTAAGGGCAGTTTTGCAAAAACAGTGGTGGTGAAAGCCTAATGGATTAAGATAGAGAATGAGCTCTCTCTTGAGTAGAGAAAGTAGAGCCTGTCATTACAGAGAATTCAAGGCTTTTGTATTAAAGGGAAAAAGCAAAATGAAATTGGCACAGTAAAACTTTTTTTTTTTTTTTTTTTTTTTTTTTTTTTTTTTAAGGTGGGAGAAATGACAGTAGGCTGATGGGAATGATCCAAAAGAGAATGATTATGGTCGAAGAGAACATTGAGAATTGCTAGAGTCATGCTTTAGTGGGTGTAAAGGAATGCCTTCATAGTGCATCAATGAGGGGTTGGTCTTAGCTAACAGTATGAACAGTTCAAGCTAATTCTTCATAGCAGGAAAGAAGGTAGAGTGAATGGATACAGATGTAGGAGTTAAGTAGATGAGGTGGGAGAGTTCATGGAAGTTCTTCCTAAAGACTTCCATTTTGACTGTCAAATAGGTATCAAGGTCATTAGCTAACAGTGATTATGGTAAAAGAGATGTTGGAGGTTTGCAAAGAGGTTCAAAAAGTATGAAGTATCAACTAGGAGAGCATGGATTGGGATATATAATATTATTGCAGCACAGTACTGAGGACATTGAAGGACAGTGGTCATGAGTGCAAGTGGAAGCGGTCAGCATCATTGTGTGCTGCATAACATGTAGCTGTGTGGGTGCAGGAGCCACACAGTTGGATTTAACCAGGTTGTGTTTGGCTAATTGATCACAACAGCATACTCCACTCTCCTCATCCCCCTCACATTTTCATGGAAATATCTGCTTTCTCTTCCTGACAGAGGAATGTTGTTCAGAGATCTTGGTGATTCTGACTCAGCTTTCAATATTTTGCCCAAGGATGTCTTGCAAATGTTTTGTCTGTTGACGTTCACTTTTCCTTTCCCATCCCACAATTCATATGTTTTTCTATTTTCCATGTTATGCAATATAGTTGTATCCTGACTAATTTTCCAAAAGGGGGCAAAGACAATCATGGAAGGAGAGGTATAATTAGAGCTTCAACAGTATCTCAATGATGTTCAATAACATTTACTGAGCATTTATGTCCTGGGCATTTAACATACATTTCTAATCATTTTAACAAGTTTCCCCACCTTAAAGGAAGGAAATCTTACAAGGTAAAATGAGTTGCTCAGCTAGTATAGGCACAAGCTAAGATCCAAGCCCTTTTCTACTTGTCCCCACAGAATTGACTCTGGCCACAGCTCCACACTCTCTAGCCCTTATTTGCCAAGACCAAAATCAAGCTTTCATTGTCCCAGCTCTAACTGTTGCATGTTCAAATGCTGTTATGTGGGCTTGCCCAAATATCCTTAGTCCAAGGTGTCATTTCCAGTCTTACTTTCCAACCACTAGACCTCATCTGCTCCTGATCTTGGGACAAAAACTTTTCGTTTTCACGTTCCAATCTTAACCCATTCTGCAACACTGAACTTTTACTGATGCCCTCTTGTTCAGTTTTAAACCTCTGAATACCTTTGCCTATATTTATAATATCCTGGCACTATGACATTTTGGGCCAGATAATTTTTTTTAATAGTGGAAGCATGTCTTGTGCATTATAGGCTGTTTAGCAGCATCCCAGACCTCCACCTACTAGATGCCAGTGGCACCCTTACCCTAATCGTGACAAACAGAAGTAGCTCCAGACATTGCCAAATGTCCTCTGGGAGGCAAAGTCTTTCCTGATTGAGAAACACTGGATATGAAATAAAAAATTAGAGTTAATTTTAGTTTTTTGAAAATGTTTCTGTAATTTTATATTGCCACTTTATCCACAATTAAAGATAAGTCGCAGTCTAAATTCATTATAATAGTCCCTATGTTCCCATTATACTTTGAAATAAATAAATCTATAATAACATTTATCACATTTAATTATAGTGCTTTAAGAAACACAAATATCCCATACATATTTTTGGCTATAAAACTAGCATCTCTTTGGTGACAGAGATCATGTAATTTGCATCTCAAGTACTTGCAAATATCCTAATACATAATATGTGCTCATCTTGTACTTTTAAACTGTGTTGGGAGGAATTCCATGTGTTGGCTTTTTAAATGATCTATGAGTACAGAATACCCATGTATTGTTTTGTAACCTTTATTCACATCACGGCCCTGCCATCTAGTGGCTACTTACCCAAACTACAGGTACAATATCTGGGATGAAAGAAGCTAACAAGCTGTATTTCTCAAATACAAAAATGCAAAAGTACATTCACTGTCATAAGATAAACTTCAGAACTCCTTTCATATATGTGCAAATATATTTTTCAACTACTGAAATATTCTAATTTTTAACTCTTTGCCTAGTGAAATTAATTCACCTGTATCAGGCTTTTACCTCCCATATATAAACTTTTTTGTTTTTTTTTTGCAAATGAGTGAATATATACCGATGTAATGTCTAAATTATCCCCCTTTGATTTTATACAATATCCTTTCCTAATCAAGCTCAGCCTTTCCTGCTTTTTCCCTCAGTTACCTCTCTCCCTGAAGAATCTAAACCATTGAACAAAACACCTGCCAAGACACAGAACTCAGAGAAATAAGAAGACCTAAAGAAAAGCTCCCCAGAGAGAAAGATTCATTGTTGGATTCAGCCCAAAGTTGTTCCACTATTTGGATTGAAATAGGCAGTTTTGTGCAGCAGGCTGTTAGTGTGGTTACAGCATTGACTGAACTGATACATCAGTTGGATAGGGGTCCAACAGAATAGAAGGAAGGTGCGAGATATGGTTGGCAATTCAATTTCAACTTAACTATTTAGTGTTTGAGAGATCATAAATTATTAATTCATATTTATGTTACAAAATGTATTTGCTTTAGCACGAAGGCATAAACAAATTTCTCTAAAATATGCTGAATTGTTCTTTCATGTATCTGTTTTGTTGAGATTAACACAGTTTGAAGTCAAATGCAGCAGATGCATAAACACTCAGTTCTTTCTTCCTAATATTAGGTCCTGATATATTGATTTGAAAGATGAATATTTATTTTTAATACTGCAAACTTACCAGTGACATAACCTCACTTTTTCACTGTCAGATCCTTAACATGTCTAAAGTTTAGGAAATTTAGATCAGTTCCTCATTGCATAGACGAAGCAATTGGGATTTTGAAGGGTTTAGCACTTTCTCCAAGGTAATGTATCTAATTATGGCAAATGATTGTAGAACTCTCCACTGTTGAGAGAGTAACTATTAGCCCAGAGGCTGCACCATAATTTAATGCCTTAGGCTGCACACACCACTAAGAGGATGACAAGATGAGACTACCAGGCTCAAGCCCATCATGCTTCACATCCCTGTGTAGCTCACTAATCTGCAGAAGTTCCAACCTCTCTAAGTCCTTCTTTTTCTCATAAAATCATAATCCACTAACTGTTATTCTCTCCACTTCTTCCCCTCCCCAAATAAACCCTTCTAGTGTCTCATGTGACTCTCATCTGTGTTCAGCAGTCCAGTCCCCTTTCCCTCATTTTCCCATCATCTCCTTGCCTTACCTTAGTTGAAACCTATCTGGTCCCTGAGAGAATGTCAGGGCCAGGATTGGAGGTATGTGCATTCCTTGCTCCCTCCCACTGCTACTTTCAAATTATTTCACCCCTTCCCTCCTGCAAAAATTACTGTTCTTTTGATGTTCATGTCATCTGGATATACCACCATTTCTTAGTCCTTCTCAATATCTTCTGCCAACATCCTAGTCAAATCTCTTCATTTACTGAAGTCTTCCATTCCTGGCAAAAGGTCTTCCATTCTAACCCAGTTCCTTCCTTTATCCTTGGTGATCTCCATACCTGACTGGATGATGCAAAAACTCTCAGCTTCTCAGTTTCTTTACTTCCATATTCCAATGACATTTTCATTTTTTCCACTTCAGTCATCCATTCTGTGTCACACCTTGGATCTTTTCATCTCTTAAAAAGCAGCAACGCTTTCAAAAATTTCAAATAATAACATCTAACTTTCCTTCTACAGCTTCCTATGCATTCAGGTCATTGATGGAAGTACTCCATACAACCACAGTTTCTCAATGATGTGGGGACATTCAATTCTTTCATCTCACCACTTTCTTATCCATCAGTCCCCTCCCGCCATTACTTCCCATCTTGTTCAACACAGATCCCATAATCAATACAGTTCCCTCTTTGAAATACTTTCAACTCCCAGTCCTTTCTTTGCTTCACTTGAGCTGATCTTACAAAAAATCCAATCCATGGATGAACTCACTCTGCTTCAAACCTCTCTTTTTGCTATGTATGGAGATATTTAACTTTTTGCCTGTAGCTATATATGTAGAAACAAAAGGAAGGACAGTTTCTTACATGACTCAGTGTTCAGCTTAATTTTTTTCTTTTGGCATAGTGAGTTGGAGTCCCACATATTTATTTTCCTTTCACGTTTCTCCCCCTCCTTTTTTTTTTTTTTTTAAGTCTTTTGGAGAAAGCTTTTTAGAATAAAATTAGTCTCTTGTCTCAAGTTCTGCCTGATCTCTTGTGGCTAGGGCAATTTATTCCTAGATAAATAGGTCTCATGTTAGGAAAGCTCATTTTTACCATGTTGTAGTCTCACTCCCACCAAGAAAAAATAGGGGGAGGAAGAGAGAAACAAAACAAAGGAAAAAAAGGAGAAAATAACAAAAAAAAAAAAAACAAGGGAGAACAATCTTGGAAAAGTAATAAATAACATATTACTCTGAAGTCTATACATAAGATTGCAGGTATGAAAATGGCTTATAAATAGGTTGCTGTTATTTTCTTCCAAAATTTAAGTTGTCTAGCTTCCATATTTCTAATCAGAAAAAATGGGGGGTGGGGGGAAGAAGGAAGAAAAAAATTGAAAACATGATTTTGGAGACTTTTGATCAGGAAAGATTTTAGAATTCAGTCCAAATTGTAGAAAAATAATAAAAATTAAATAACACTAGACAAGGCTAAAATCTAATAATAAGTGTACTATAGTTTATTCTGAAACATGATTTTTTTCTCTCTAATTCCCTAATTTTGTTAAACACAAAATCATAATAGGACAAACTTATCTGTAAAATAAGTTTTAGTCGTATTATACTTGGCTTGATTATTTGCATAAGGTGCAGCAAGAATAATCATTTACCATACTGGCTCCCTCTTTTTAGAAATTGGCTTTGCTGGAAGCTTTTCCATAAGGAATCTAAGATTAGACCTTTTTAAAAGCCTCATGCCCAGCCAACAATTTATCTGTGCCTTCAGATACCTGTTTGAATTGGGTGAAAACTTGGGGTTCCTGGGCCTATCAGAAAGGGACATTCTTTACTTAAGACAAGTCAGAACCCTGTAAAGGACAATGTATGAAGTCAGTTTTTCTAAGGGGCTTTTATCAACTCTATAGGTCAGCCTGCTCTAGATTGGATCAACAATCCTCATTAATACATCAGCTCTCCATGAGAGTCCTGGAAGTTTTCTCTCTATTCCAATGGCACAATTTCTAAAGTTCCAGAAACCTATATTTAAGAGTACTTCTCAGAGTATTATTGCTGATTATAAATCACCCCATAGAAGGATTAAAGTAAAACAACAATTGTGGATGACAAAGGTCTTAGAACAGTCATGGTTAAAGACAGAATTGACAAGGAAATTTGGTTACTTCTGTGGCATACAACAATTTTACATAATAATCATAATCACTACTGATAACATATATTAAGACATAACAGAATCACAGGAATCTCATACAATTTTGGAACACATACTAATAACCCATTTATATAAATATAATCCAAATAAGGTTAAACACCATTTTGTATTTGACAATGCTTTCTGTATGATTTTTATTATACCAAATAAGCTGAACATGTCTCTTTTGGGCTTCAGAAGACCTAATATCAAAAATTAATGAAGTCAACAGAACTGAATTTAAAATTTGATATTAGAAAGTTTGTCAAATATAAATAGCTTAGGACACTTCATATCACATAGTAGAATCACAGGTCATTGTAAAATAAGTCATTCATTTAGCCAAAATGATAACTCAAAGATTTCCAAGAAAAGGCAAAAATCTTTATTCTTTGAGAGAGGAGGCCTTAATTTCCCAAACAACAAGCCCTTGAAAAGACAGCATGAGGACAATTAAATCTGTCTCTCAAATCTTATAAACAAATCTATTAAATTTTAATTATCTTGACTATAAGATAAAATTTTCATATACCTTTTTATAACCTCCTATAATTTTTTATTAAATAGTTGGTTAGTGCTCCAAGAAAACTTTGTTAATCTGACACAGGGGCCTAGATGCTGGTTTGCATTAGTGTGTTTTTGATATTAATGTTTAATTTATAGAGAAACTCTGAACTAATTTTGTCTCTCAAAATTGGCCCTTACAACCTCACATGTCCACCTATTCTGCAATAGTCCCTGGGCCCAGAGGTATTGAATAGTTTTAATTTCTGGCTCTGTGTCTCATGAACATGGTGTATTTTGATTGTCATTTTCTCCCAGGTCTGAAGATGAGGCTTTAATTGTTGTCAGTGTTGAGATTTAGCAGGACTTAGTGTCCTTTTTAGACCCATGCATCAAAGCCCTGTAACTTAATAGCACAAGGACTTTAAAAGCAATACAGAAAGTTACATGGAGGAGATAACCTTAATTTTTAAAATGTTTAAATCTCAGTTTTCCTAAGCAAATCAAAATTTAGTAACAATGACCTAGGAATTATTTTGATAAAATGTAAAATCTGTTAGGCCAGTTACCAAAAGTCAAAAAACAAAACAAAACAATAAAAACCAATTTTCTGCAGTGTGACTGCTTTTCCCTATAACGAGTCCACTTAGATAACCTGCAAGTCAAAACTAATGAAAATGGTACTTGAATTAGTTAGATATAGGAAGAGTATGAAGCCAAGAGCACAGAATGTTATACTGGAAGAAAATATGTCCTTTAGACCTTTAAGTTTTAGCTTTGGGCCACAAGAGTAGTTAGAAGCTGAGTGAAAAAATTACAGGAGCTGACAAAAAAGTTGAAGGAGAGAGGTATTATCTCAGGCCTTCTTGAATGAGAGAGAGCTGAAAACAGTGAGACATGATAAAAGTTGAACTTTTGGGTTAAAAAATTAAAATCTTATGATTTTATTAAGCATAAATAAATACCTTAAGAAAATCTTGTTGTTCTAATCAATTCTTTGGCATATTAGTGTATTTTTAATATCAAAGTCAAATCTCTAAAAGACTATTATAAATAATTTCCTTTTAAATATAGCCAACTTAATCACAATTTTTTTCCATAAATTCTCCTCTTACAAACCTTATTACAACCTATACAAACCATTTACAACATGCTTGGACTTGCTGTTTTGTCCTAAACATCCCTCATTCCTAAATAACCAGTGAGTTTACTTTAGGACAAAAACTTACCATACAAGATTCTTTCTCATATAAAATTATTTTCCTTCTAACCTTTCTTATCAAAAATACCTCTTTATATTTATTACTTTCTTTACTAGTTCCTTTTACTTTGTTTCAAAAATAACCTTTAAAAAACCTTTGAATTAGACAAAAATTATTTTCCTTCAAATAAGATTTTTAGAAAAATCTTTTCTTATCATTAAAAAAAATTGGAAATGACCTAGCCATTTAATGAGTATCTAGTATTTAATTTAATGTAAGTTTACATTCCAAATTATATGACAAGTTTATTCCATTTACCTAAATTATTATAGTTTACCAAGATTACTTATGAAAACATTTAAAGTTATTTCCCTGTTAACCATTTTAGAGCCTGTGAATTTCCTGTGTTTACCTAAGAAAGAACCTTAAGGTTAAATAGATGGTTTTTTTTGTTTGTTTGTTTGTTTTTGCCAACAATGCAGGATTTAGCTATTTTCATTAAAACAACAATATTTAATGCTTTCTTGATTAAAAAAATTACACAAAGATAATTCTCTTTTGGGATGTATTTATAGCTTTATAATCCTCATGACAAATTTTGACACCTTATAATATCTAGCAGAAATAAATATAACACTATTTGACCAATAAATCTAAACAATAATGTATGTTGACAAATCTGAAGACACATCTAATTTTATTTTACCAATAATTTAAAAACCAGCTATCTATTAGAGGTTTACGTAAGTCACGTGAACTTGAAAAAGTATTTGGGCTTAAGTTTTCTATTTTTCTGATAAAATATTTGATATAAAATTTTTTTCTTTAAGCCAATTAATTACAGCTCTTTTATATACTTTGGTAGTGAAGCATATACAAGACACGTAAATATGCAGACGTTTTAGATACACAGGTAGTATTAGATCTTATAGATTCATAAGACCCCTTTTTCCTCCTATTTTAGACTTCCAATTTCTTGATAATCTGTTTCATTACCCTAGGCAACTGTCAGACAGATAGCCCTAAATTTGCATACTAAAGGAAAAACTCCGGTAAAAATCAGATAGTGAAATTTACATCTCAAGTACATATATGCACACACACAAACACCACACACACACCCCCCCCCCCCACACACACACACACACAGACTGAGAGAGAGAGAGACTGGTTTGTTAGAGGGAGTTAAAAATGAATGCCAAGTCAAACATAAAATTCTAGAAATCTCTCATAGGATTTTATAAGGAGGCCAGTATTATTTAAACAGGTAGTTTTAAATTTAGTCTCTGTCTTTTAACTGGACCTCTGAGTTCTGGGCAGAGCCTACAATAAAGCCTGGGTCCCCAAAAACAGAGACGTATCATGAAACTAGGCCAGGTAATGCTTTTACAGTGCACTTTGTTGCAAGGACATTTCTCTAAGTGTCTAAACCATGTCACTTCTTATCTTAAACACCCAAGAATAGCCCCTGTTGTATGTAGTGACTATTTTAGTCAAAAAATAAAAAAAATCAGGTAACATAATACAAAAGCAAGCAGCTTAAGGTCTGAGAGGAACTTGTCTGTTTGTAGTCTTGGAATTCCATAATGAAAAACAGAGATTTCTCGCCAGAATGGAGTCTGGGGCCTTCACTGTTTTCTTTAAGACATTCCAGGCTGTTAGAAATTATTTTAGGTCCCTTATGTAGCAGAGGGTAGCAAGAGGAAGGAGAGATAGACAGAAGTAAATGGAGAAAACAGAATTCTGTCGATTGAGAAGAAAAAAACCTTTTTCCCAAAAAAACAAGATAATGGGAAAGAACAAAAGTATAAAGGCCTTTTAAATACATATATTAAACACTGCATATGTATGTACATATAGATGTAGTATTATGCATATGTATACACATATACATCTTAATTAGCTTTTAATTAAGCTGACTTTTAATCACTGAACTCTTTAAAATATCATTTAAAATCTCTTATTACCATATTTTATCTGGGACAAACTGATTTTTCAAGAGTAACACAAATACCAATCCAGAAAGGATTTGATTTACAAACCAAACTCAGGCTGCCATGGTGAAAGGGCAGAACCTTAGCTACTGAACTACAGCATGGAGTGATCACCGTTGTTGCTCTTTCAGTTTGGCTTTGCTAGCAAAAGGTGACCGTGTTACATAAATAAAGCCCTTCAGGTAGTCAAAATCTTTCTTTTTTCCTTTTCTTGGCCATTTTTTTTCTTTTTCCTTTTTTTGTACACAGCTTTGGGAATTTAGGCAATTCAAAGGCTGTGTTCCCCATAATTTGGAACTTTCCTTCAGATTTAACCAAGTCAAGTAAAGTTGGTCAAACCCAATGGGAGAAAGACTGAAATAAAACAACAAAACAGAAACAAATAAACAAAAAATCAAGCAAAACAAATAAATGATCACACAACTTATATGATTACGGGGTGCTCTAATAGTAGAGAGAAATTAAGACCACCTGGTTGTTAATTTTTAGTCATTAAGGAGAATTTCCAAGACAAAACCATAATTCAGCTACTCACCCAGAAATGCGGCCCAGGCTGAAACTGCTCTCTAACACCTTAAAAGCAGGGAAAAAACTCTCAAACTTGTCTTCCCTGTTGGAAGTGAGCTAAAGCTCCGGAAAGGAATTGCCTGCCTCTAACGTCATGGAAGCAGGTAAACTCGCATTCCTTGTTGTTAGTGAGTAAAACTCCAGAAAAGGAGTTGTACAGCAAAATAAACCTCAGATCTCAAAGAGATCACAGATTCTCTGGAGTGGGGAGCTCCTATGCCTCAGCAAATTTTCCTACTGGTTTGAGCAATAAAGAGCTCAAGCTGGTCCCAAGCACTGATGAGAAAGTTACCAAAGGTCAGGGCCACCTCCACTCAGAGTCCCTTTTGATGATCACCAATTTGTAGACCAAAAAGTACCTGAGAGAGTTCCCAATCAATTTAGAAGTTTATTTTTCCAAGTTTAAGGACATGTCCAGGAGAGAAGTCTGTGTCTTTCTCCAAAGATGATTTTCAGGGCTTCAATATTTAAAGGGAAAAATCAGTCTTAGAGGAAAGAGGGAGGGTATGGTCATATTACCGAATCCACATATTGCAAGAGGAAAGGAGCAGGTAGGAGATAGTCAATTATATATTCATCTCACACTCACTAAATTGGCACTTTACATAAGATAAGGGGGACACACAGTAGCCACCTGTGGAGACATTTAACTTTTTGTCTGTAGTTATTTGCTTAGGAACAAAAAGAAAGGCACTTTCTTGCATGATTCAATCCATGAAAATAGGACATCATCCCATTTATTTATGTCTTTTTCAATTTGTTTTATCAATGTTTTATAATTTTTGGTGAACAAGTCTTTCATCTTTTGGTTAAGTTTAATCCCTAAGTATTTTATTTTTTTGTTGGTGATGTAAATGGAACTGTTTTCTTTCAACCTTTCAGATCATTGTTGATTTATAGAAATATCACTGATTTTTGTATGTTAATTTTGTATTCTGCAACCTTGCTGAATAATTTTTTAGTTTTAACAGTTTTCCTTGTGGAGTCTTTATGGTTTTCTATGATTATGTTATCTGCAAACATAATTTTCTCTTCTGATTTGTATGCCTTTTATTTCTTTTTCTTGCCTGACTGCTCTGGCTAGGACTTGAAGTATTATGTTGAATACAAATGATAAGAGTGGACTTCCTTGCCCTATTCTGGATCTTAGAAGAAAAGCTTTCAGTGTTTCTCCATTGATTATGATGTTCAGGGTTTTTGTTTTTTGTTTTGAGATGGAGTCTCACTCTGTAGCCCAGGCTGGACTGCAATGGCACAGTCTTAGCTCACTGCAACCTCCGCCTCCCTGGCTCAAGTGATTCTCCTGCCTCAGCCTCCCTAGTAGCTGAGATTACAGGTGTGCACCATCACGCCTAGCTAATTTTTGTATTTTTAGTAGAGGCGGGCTTTCTCCACGTTGGTCAGGCTGGTCTCAAACTCCTGACCAAAAGTGATCCCCACGCCTTTGCCTCCCAAAGTGCTGGGATTACAGGCATGACCCACCGCACCCAGCCGATTGTGGGTTTTTATATATACCCTTATTGTGTTGAGGTTCATTTCTTCTATACTCATTTTGTTGAGAGTTTTTAAAATCATGATAGGATGTTGAATTTTGTCAAATGCTTATTCTGCATCTATTGAGATGACCATGTGGTTTTTTCTTTCATCCTGTTAATGTGTATATTGACGGATTTTTTGTATGTTAAACAATTCTTGTATGTCAGGGATAAACCCCACTTGATTATGGTTTATGATCCTTTTAATGTGCTGCTGAATTCTGCTTGCTAGTATTTTATTGAGGATTTTGGCATCTACGTTCATCAAGGATATTGGCCTGTAGTTTCCTCTTCTTGTGATGTGTTAGGCTTTAAAATCAGGGTGACACTGGCTGATAAAATGAGTTTGGGATTGTTCTCTCTTCTAGTTTTTAGAAGAGTTTAAGAAGAATTGGCATTAGTAAAATGAGCAAATCACAGAAGAACAAATACTATATGATTCCACCTATATGAGGTATCTAAAATAGTCAAACTCATAGTGAATAGTCAAACTCATAGAAAATGGTGGTTGCCAGGGCTAGGCAAAGGGAAAAATGGAGAGTTGTTTGATGAGTATAAAATTTCAGTTATGCAAGATGAATAAGTTCTAGAAATTTGCTGTATAATATAATGCCTCTAATTAAGAATACTGTATTGTGTGCTTCAAAATTTGTTTGCGGTAGATTTCATGTTCAGTACTCTTACTACACATTCACAAAAAAACAAACAAAGGAAAAACCTCCACCCGGAAACTTTTGAAGTGACAGATATGTCTATTATCTTGATTGTAGTGATGATGTCACAGGTGTATGCATATTTCCAAATTGATCAAATTGTATACATTAGTGACGTATAGTTTGTTGTGTATCAATTATACCTCACGAAAAAGGTAGAATAAATTTTCCAACCTGGTTTTTTTTTTTTTTTTTGATTGTCAGCTATCTAATATTTTTTGCACTTCTATATAATTCCATTTTAGAATTTGTGTGTCAATTCCTATAAAAAATCTGCTGTGACTTTCAAATGAATTACACTGAATCTACAGATTAATTTGGGGTTTACTGATATCTTAACAATATGGAATCTTCCAGTACATTATTATACTATTCCATTTGTTTTGGTCTTCTTTGGTTTCTTTCTGCAATGTTTTGTAGTTTTAAATTTAGAGGTCTTGCATATATTTTGTTAATTTTTTTCCTAGGTATTTGAGGGGTTTTGTGGCTACTGTCATTGGTATTGCTTTTTTCTTTGTTTGTTGGTTCGGGGTTTCTGCTTTAAATAAACTTTGTAGTTTGGAAACATTTTAGATTTACAGAAATGTTAGAATGATTGTACAGAGTTCTGGTGTACTCCTGACCCAGTTACTCTCATTGTTAGTATCTTACATTTCTGATTTATTTTTGTCAAACTAAGAAAATTTTATTGGTGTATTACTCAAAATGGTAACTGAATTGCTTTTAAATTTTATTTTGAAATGTTTGTTGATAGTATATAAAAGCAAAATTGATTTTTGTATATTAAACTTGTGTTCAGTGCTACATGCATTTATTAGTTCTGGTAGTTTATGGATTTCTTTGAATTTTCTACATACACAGTCATGAAACTGTTGAACAATGATATTTTTACTCCTTTATTTACAATCATTATGTTTTTTATTTCTTTAGTCTGCCTTATAACACTAACTAGGAACCCCAGGCCAGGTGTGTTGCTCACGTCTGTAATCCCAGCACTTCAGGAGGCCAAGGCGGGCAGATCAGTTGAGGTCACGAGTTCGAGACCAGCCTGGCCAACATGGAGAAACCCAGTCTACTCAAGATACAAAAATTAGCTGGGTGTGGTGGCGTGCGCCTGTAATCCCACCCATTCAAGAGGATGAGGCAAGAGAATCACTTAACCTGGGAGGCGGATGTTGCTGTCAGCCAAGATCCTGACACTGCACTACAGCCTGGGCAAGAGTGAGGCTCTGTTTCAAAAATAAAAAAAAAAAGAAGAAAGAAAGAAAAAGAACTCCAGCACAGCAGACATCATGTCAGTAGGTATCTCTGCCTTGTTAGCAACCTTAGGTGGAAAATGTTCCTTTATTCTGCTTATGTGGTAAATTAGGTTGCCTGATTTTCAAATGTTAAATTAGACTTGCATTTCTGGAATAAACCCTACTTGGTCTTCTACAGAAATTTTAACACTTGTACTCTTTAATCGATCCTCTCTTGTGGGACCTTTGTTATTTCAAGGATTCTAGTATTTTATTTTTTTTGAGATGGAGTTTCGCTCTTTTGCCCAGGCTGGAGTGCAGTGGCGCAATCTCTGCCTTCTGGTTTCAAGCGATTCTCCTGCCTCAGTCTCCTGAGTAGCTGGGATTACAGACATGCACCACCACGCCTGGCTAATTTTTGTATTTTTAGTACAGACAGGGTTTCACCATGTTGACCAAGCTGGTCTCAGTCTCCTGACCTTGTGATCCTCCCGCTGCGGTCTCCCAAATTGCTGAGATTACAGGCATGAGCCACCACACCCAGCCGTATTCTGGTATTTTTAAGTAGGATTGTAGTAATTATCCCTGCAGCTAAATCATTACATACTTTCATAATAATTTCTACATGAGCAATCCGTAAAAATGGAATTGCTGGGATAAGGCTTTCAATATTTGCTATAAAATTTTCCCCTAGATGTTTTGAATAAACATATCCTCTATTTCTACCAAAAGCACCTCCTCTACAGATGCTCCTCTGCTTATCATAAAGTTATGTCCCAATAAACCCATGTTACAGTTGAAAAATTGTAAGTTGAACCATTGTAAGTTGGGGATTCTTTGTATAGCATTAATATATATAGTAACCAACTCTGGATGCTATCATGGTTTAAACTGCCAATTTTATAAGCAAAGATGTATCATTTTAATTTATATTCATTTATTCATTAATGAAGTTAAACTTTTTTGCAAATACTTCTTGGGCATTTCTCTTTTTTTTAGTGTAAAATGCTTATTCATACCCTTTGTCTATTTTGCCAACTAGAGTGTTAAATTTTCTCTTAATGATTTGTATAAAAGGTTATATTTATCTTAAGCTTTTGTATCAACTACATGATATGATAATAATAGAGTTATTAGGAACAAGTTAGAATACAGATTGGAATCTCAGAGATTAAGGCACTGACCTTAAGTGGTAAATTAAGGATGATGCCAGATTTTAAAGGATGGTGAACACTATCTTCTGTAGAAAATAGAAAGGCTTTAATAGGGAGATACATGATCTAATTTACGTTGTAGAGCAGAGGTCAGCAAACTGTGGCTTTTGGGCCACATCTGGTCCATTGACATTTTTGTAAATAAACTTCTATTGGAATATATCTACAACCATTCATTTATGTATTGCCTATGAAAACTAACATGTGAAGGGGGCACTAGCTTGATCTGCCATATTATATTTCTTTTTTAAAAAGCTGCCAGTAGAAGGCACTGAGAGAAAGGTATAAATTGTCAGGAGAAAAATTAAGAAAAGATAGGTCCTGGACATCAGGAAAGGGAGGAGGTATGTTCTCAAAAGAAGAGCATAGAACATACTATCCAACTTTGCAGACAAGTCAAGTAAAATAATGATTAAGAAGCTGTCTATTATCAGTCAGAAACCTTTAAGACAGTTTCAGCAGAATAACGGGGGTGGGAGCCAGATGGTGGGGGGTGGAGAGGAGATACTTGGCACTGAAGGAGTGGAGGCAGCAAATGGCTCATTCAAAAAGGCTGGCAACGAAGAAGGAAAGAGAAGAGAAAGATATACAGTAGTTTAAATGAGAAATATTTAATTTATGTGATGCTTCAATTTCAGGCCAGGTAGGTACTCAAATAACTTATTTTTTTTTTCCTTTGCAAAACTTCAAGTTCTTACAGCAGCAAAATAAATACATTTTTTTTTGTTAAGGGATTATCTCCCTATCTCATATGTTAATGACACGAAAATAACATTAAGAGCTTGGTTCATATCACATAACATGAACAGTAGTCTTGCAAAAGTTGAGAAAACCCAAGTCATGAGACGTAGGGATTTTCTAGGTGTACTGCTCACCCAGATGTATCACCACAAAGTGATATGTATCTTGATGCAGCCAACCAGTCCACGATCTGTCCTTTTAGCCTTTCAGACTTAGAAACTTAATTTCATCAATGTGAACACATTTAGCATATTCGGGAAGGTGATTCATACTAACAAAGCTCATCAGGGTCTGATATTTAAGCCATTTTATTTATTTACAATCAGGAGTTTGATTGCCAAGCAGTCTAGACATAGTGACCCCTGACCAGTGAGCCCAATTATCCCTGGGGTATTTGGGAAGCAAGGAAGCAGGGTAAGGAGTTACTTATTGGAATGTGTAATGACATATGGCTTTGATGTGACAGTCTTTGAAATAGCTATATTCCTGTCGAGTGGATTCTTGAATCGGCCTAACAGAGCATTCTCTCTTCAGGTGAAGGCATGTTCTTACAAATTTGCTTCTTCTGCACCTTTATTTCTAAATTTCCTTTTGAAGTACATATCCATTCCTTACCACTGTTAATAACTTTCTGCCTAGGAACAGACACATCTCTTTAAAATGTTCTGCTTTTCTCTGCACTGAATGCATTATGCATGTTATTGCTTAGCTTCCAAAGTTCTTTGAGGACATCTACGATCACTCCATATAGATGATATCATTTCATTTTTAATGATGACTTTTACCATTTCTGAGGACAACTATAATTTCATTGTTTATCCTACTTTTCTTCAGGTAAACTTCTTTACCTATATTTTTTAAAGGACACCTTTTATTACTACCATCAATTACCAACCCAGTTTATTTGACAAAAGTAAAAAAAACAAAAAGATAGGCACAATAAGGATTTTGTATTCTTTATATTATATTCTTTAATATATTTAAAAATTATATTCTTTAATAATTCATTTGTTTCACCACTACCTGTACACTGATATGCCATCATTTATTATCACAACTGCTCAAACATGGTATTATTTTGTATTTTTTCATGCAAAGTCTGTTACAGTTCTGCAGTCCTATCCTGTTGCTGATGATTGCAAAAGTATTACCTTGTAATAACATCAGCACTAGTCTGACTTATCAAATCCTGATGTGAATGTCAGCTCAACCTTTAAAAGAAACTTAAAGAAAATATGAGTTGTTTATATGAAATGTTCCTTAGGATAGTATCATTTAAATGAAACCAATTTCCATGGAAATTATCTAGTATGTCTTTCACAAAATTCTATAAAAGAGCTCTGATGGTGCACTTAAAGGGCTATCATTAAACCATTTATTGCTGTGTAGGTGCTGATTTTAAAACTTTTTCTCAGACATAAAAAGATATAGTTCTTTTGGACCTAAAACATATTGTTATTTTGCACAATTCATTCTATTCAATTTGTATAACACTCTTAAGATATTGTAAATGTTTGAAAGTAACTATGAGGAAGAAAAAATAAAGAATTATGGGATTTGTTGAAAAAGGGACAAGTGGTATATTTTCAGAGGCTATTTGAGAATATATAGGGGAGCTGATTTAGCACAGACAATCCTGGAGGAAAGCCCAAGAAAAGTTTCTCTATCCTTTTAGTTAGCAGTGATTGTGGGTAATGCTCTTTGTCCAGAAAGCTTGTGAGCAGAGCTTCCAGAAAGTAAATATTGTATTCTCATCCGTAAGATTTTTAGGACTTTTCACTAAAGGATAGCAATTGTACCTGTCATATAGCATTAAATCTTTATTTCCAAACTTAGGTTTAGGGTGATAGAGAAAACCTCAACCAAATTTTAAATAAAATAATAAACATCTTAGTAATAGTTTGGGTACCATAAATATTATATATAGGAAATACAATTAAACTGATGAGCTACATACACATCTTAATCTCAGAGCTTTTTTGCATTAGTTTCAAACACATCTTAGAAAATAGTAGATATTTGTTGGCTGTTACCTCAGCATCCATTTCTATTTTTTTTTTCCAACCAGAACAAACCTGATTTCCTTAGGAGTACTTACCCAACCTCAGTATAAAGTGACCATGTGGATGGAGTGGACAGACCTCATCCCCAGGTTGAGTCCTGCAGAATGTCTTGCACTTGACTACAGTGACAGTGATTGATCCAGAAATGGAGATGTATCACATTTTTGCCAATAAAACATTACAGATGTGCTAAGGACTCCTACAAGCGAAGTTTCCTTGCTGCTGTGGGAGTTCCAGGAACTTTCCATGAACAGTGTGAGAAGAATGTGAAGTTCCTTAATGCTGCCATGAGGGGACCTAGTATGAAAACTAGTCCAGCAGCTGCAGGAAGACAGAGCTACAAGAATCAAAATGGACTCAGTGTCCAGATGGCAACACGAACTGATGAATTAAGTCTCCCTTTTGTAAAGCCTAAAATTAGAGCAGTGTGTACACAATTCAATTACATGAACTCATACTCTCCAAGTTTTTTCTTTCATAATCCACTTTGGTTCAGGTTTTCTGGTACTTCCAAAAGCCTCCCAGCCAATGTAGGAAGGTAATTTGGAACAGTGGAGGAAGTACTGTGGTCAGGAGGTCTGAGTTCTGGTTTAGTTTTGCCATTATTTGTATGGTCTTAAGCAAGTTCTTTATAAGAAAACCCTTTAACCACTGTATCCTTTTTACAAGAGCATTCATTCTAGATGATTTCTATTAATATAACATAGAACGAATCGGTTAGATGTCTACCAATTCCACACATCTTTCTGAGTGTACAGGTGGACTGTATTTATTGGCCTCCCATTAGTTCAGTTGGGGAATTGTGATTCAGTACTAAAAGATGGGATGTAGACCAAAGTGACGAAAACCACACCAAGGCCTTTTACTTCATATGATTCCAAAATCCTCTCTTTCCTCTCTTCAATGACTATGGAGGCCAAATACTGAGGATGGCAGAATCAGGGATCTCTGATTTTTACTAGGATTCAATACCCTCTTCCTCCAAGTTTTCAACCTAACTTTCACAAAATATTTATAAAACATTCTAAAAACATCCCAATGTATTTCTGTTCTTCCAGGAAAACTTCTCCTGGATAAAATATTCATTAATTGCACTCATGAAACTGCCTCAGAATTACTTCACTAATAAACTTAAACAGAAATTATGTATGTTTTACAACCTTCACCCGAATTTAAACTTCATTTACAAAATGAAAAAAGAAATCTTAGTGTAGAATTAACCACTATTTTTTAAAACTCCCAAATTTGTTGTTATACAACATTTATTTCTTATTCACCTGGAGTCCGATGTGGGTAGAGTAGCTCTCCTAGAATTTTGAACAAATGGGGTAGACTAGGGAGTTATGATTCAGGATGAAATAATCGAGGCATCCTGTGTATGGGCTTGAACCACTTGCCCCTCAGCAGATGAGAATCCACTGCAGAGCCTTGAGTGGAGCGTGTGGCATATTCGGGGAGCCAGTCGAGAAGTGAAATGACCAAGAGACATCAATAAACTCTCTAAATCAATGTTGGCAAGTTATTCCACTCTCTCAGGCAGGAGGAGACATCCATTGATTCAACTGATTCTTAAACCAATCTAGAAATTTTATATCAGCCTTCTAAATTGGATTTATTTTGTCTCTCCTAACTAGTCCCAGACAGACCTTTGTCCATCACTCTACTTATTGGATACAAGGAATAATTCGCTAATGCTAAAACAGGATCCTTCCAATTCTCATTTTCATCTAAGATTTTGCACGCATTGAAAGTTGAGCCAATTGTGCATAACTCCATTTCCTTGCCTGCCAACCCAAACTCAATACAGGGAGAACCACCTCAGCTAGTTCTATTTATTTTAGAAAAGATACCATTACAAGCTAAACTCCTCAAAAGCAGGAACAGTATCTTATTTAGCTTCAGAGAGCCAATGACTGTCTCAGTATCTTGCACTTGCTCCACCGTTTGTAGAATTGACAATGGTCAGGAAATAAGGCTGTCTGTATAGTAGTGATCTCTTGATACCCAATTATCTTGGGAACTGAAAGGGGCAAGAGACACCACCCACAGAGAAACCGAAAAGTTTCTGTGCAAAGAGAGATACTGTTCCCAGCAGTATCTGTGTGGTAATACACACCACTGAATATTTTTTCTGCTTTCCTATGGTGGTTAATGTTATATACATACAGACAGACATGTATACTCACACACACACTCCACAAAAAAGGTAAAAGTCTTAAGAAAATGTGTCTTACTCATTTCTAATATTCCGTATGAAAATAATTTTTCTATTTTTTTACCATGTCAAACTTTCAGTAAAGATTTCTGAATGAGTGACTAGGAAAGGTTAAAGCACAGTGCAACATCTATGGTTAGTGAGTTTTCTGCGTAAGTTTCTTTGGAGAGGCATGGTGGGGGAGGAAAATTTAAGGTAAAGTTGTGTCGATTGCTGAAAATAGACTGGTAATGTCTAAAGTGTTTATAGTCATCTATTTGTATGGAATGAAAAGAGACTACAAAGAAGATCTTTTTCTTCGCTCAGGGTCTTCTGGTCTTCCGTCTAAACTCTGGAGAAGGCAAAGAAGGGCCAGCTACAACAGAAGTAAGAAGAGCTACTTTCACAAAGATTCTCTGAGATAAGAAATGAAAACACACTTTTAATTAATTTATTTACTTTGGAGACAGGGATTCACTCTCACCCAGGCTAGAGTGCAAGTGTGATCACAGCTCACTGTAGCCTCGAATTTCCGCACTCAAGTGATCATTCATCTCAGTCTCTCAAGTAGCTGAGATCACAGGCTCACATCACGATGCTCTGTGGAAACATACTTTTTTTTTTTTTTTTTTAATCAAATTGGTAAGAGTGAAATTCCATAAACTCCAGGCCCTTGCAATTCACCAGCCCATGCCCAGTTACTCCAGGGAAAAGGCCTGGGTAGCTTATACCTTCATCTCCATGACTAACTAACATCACCACACTGTGACTTTGGCTCAGGCTTCTTGAAAGCCACAACTAGATCACTGTGGTGTTGGGGAGGAAGGTGAGATCAAATCTGTAAAATGTTTGCTTGAAGAGCCCAATGTGCTTGGAGGATGTTCAGGTTTATTTGGTGGTGACCACCTATGCCAGTCCACAGAGAGAGGTTGTTATTGCTGGAGGACGGGTGAGAATGGCATCTCACATTCACCTAACAGTGCTCTCACCTTGGCTTGCTTTGAACCAGTAAGCAGGCAAGGCAAATGATATACATGAGATTACAGATTCGTGGCTGCAACAAGCAGGAGTTTCTCTCAGAGTCTGGGGATCTCACCCTCCCAGAGGAATGAATCAGTAGGTCAGAGCAGCTCTGAAATGTGGGCTCACTCTACTTTTTACATTTCCAGCTTGATGAGGTAAGGGGCAACCCGCAGTCAAGAGTCCATCCTAACACCATGAAATAAATGTTTGCTGTGCCACAATCAGATAACTAAGTTACTTCTTTGTATCATTTCTTGCTACATAATTGGGCCAAGTTGAAGTCTGGTGCAGCAGACAGGCTATGGTCTACTAAAGACAGGAATTTTATTTTTGAGTAAACAATCCACTTTAGACCAACTTTGGTGGTAGCAAAGATTGCCTACTCAGGAATATTTAGGGAGGCTTGTGCAGATCTGTGAAGATGGGGAGAAACCCTACCCTGTCCTTTGCTTCACATAAAAGAGAATCAGGTGAAGTCAAATGATGACAAGGACTGGGGCTAGACTCCTGCTTCTAACTCAAGATACAGACCTTTTTAAAGGAAGAGTACTTTTGATCTCTATCTTAGTTTGAGTTCTCCCAAAAGCAGATCTTGGGGCAAGAATTTAAGTGCAAGTAGATTATTTAGGGAAAACCAGTAAGGGAGTAGAGAAGGGTTATAAGGAAAGGAAGTGAGTCAATAAAATGTGCACAATTAAGCCAGCTACTGTTGAATGAGCAGAGATATAGCACCTGGATTATCCCACCTTGTTGATGAAGAGGCTGTTATTTATAAACTCAGTCACTGAATGAAGACTGCTCCCTGAGGGAGTGTTAATTCCCCAGAATTCCTAGCCTGCCACACACGGACAGGGGTGCAGAAAATGCCTTCAAACGCGGAGATGCACATATCAAAAATTGAAAGTACACTGGAGCACAGTGAAGTCATTTTGAGCGAAATGGGAAATGGATATTATTATATACTAATATACCTATAAGAGACATAGAACTTGCCTAGGTAAGGAGTAGTCAGGGCTTTGCACCACCAGCATCCCCAGAAAGAATGTGCAGTGATTTTTCAGGGCTCATGGTAGACTGACTCTCCAACAGCACTCACAGGATGCAGGGTAACATATTTATTTAAGTAGAAAAATAAAGTCAGCTAATGGGTTTGATAAGGATATGGCCTCTACCATAAATATGACTTAAATTTGCAGCTACAAAATTTTAATGAAAATATATTTCAAGCACATAAACAAAACACTATGTGCTAGAAGTTCTATTCTTTGCAATTAATAAACTTAGTATATAAAAATTTAGCATTTTGAAGTAAACATGCATAAAAGGGTCTTGGTTTAAATTTTTTTAGTTAAAATTTAGAAGCCATATGAGCATAAATAGCTCATAATTGTCTTACAATTATGTGAGCTACTCAATATCCTTTTAAAAAGGAGAATAAGATTCAGAGGTTAGGTAGCTGGGTGGCAGGTCCCAAATGCACAGTAAAGCTGGGTCAGCCAGGACCCTTTGAACACCACTGTCAAACAATCAAACTGAAGCTTCTGACCCAACACACAGTGGCACCGCCCACTGTGTCCTGGATGTCACCACAGGCATCAATGGCATGCTCCTTTATGAATCTGCTCTTGCTACAACTGGTATGACCATCAGAGTCGTTTCTCTACAGGATTTGCTGCTTTGCAGCACCCGCCCTCAATTCGCTATCTGTGGTAGTCATAAGCAGAGCCTAGGCCTCTTTCACTGCAAGAAACATCAGAAAAAAAGTGCCTGATATATTGAGCTCTATCACCAAAACTTGTAAAATCGGGAACTCTCAAGAAAAAAAAAGACAGTACTGAGGTTAAGCAGCCAAAAAGCAATGACTAATGTCCCTAACAAATAGCTGTCTTTAATAAGAATTATCTTTTTGTTTTCAAAAAATCTCTCTGCTGAGATTTTGTTTCAATTCACTGCATTATTTTGACACGTTGGTGATTTTCAATTTAGTTTCTGGTGCATATGTTAAAATGCAGACCATTATTTTTGATCATGCCACGTGCATGAAAAATTCCATTTTGTGAGTTATTATCACATGGGGTAAAGACTTGGAAAAGTTCCTGCATATTCTTTTTGTTGTTATTTTTCATTTCTTTTCCTCCATATTCTTGACAGAAATTCTAAAAACAATAGGTAGTAGGGTAGGTAGGGAGGAAACAATACAGACTTTCTTTGAAGTCCTCTGAGGTTTTGTTATGTCTGTTTATCCTCAGTGCAAGAGGTCAAGTTCAGAAAAATGGAAGAATCATATCTCAAAGCTAGTCAAAAATGGGCATTATGAGAATACATGAGGCTGGTCAGAATGATGAATTGGTAATATAAAAGCTCTGGAAATCTCATTTGTTGACATTAGAAAACAGAGGTCTGCAAACTTTCTGTAAAGAGCCCGATAATAAATATTTTAGGTCTTGCAGGCGTCTGTTGCAATTACTCAACTCTGCTGTTGTAGCCTCAAAGCAGCCATAGATGATATACAAATTAATGATTGTCATTGCGTGCCAATAACATTTACTAACAGAATGATTTCCCCAAGGTTTGTAGTTTGCCAACCCGTTATAGAAAATAGTAATAATACAGATACTTAATATTGAAGAAATGGAAAAAATGTCACAGAGGCAGAAAAGTGTTGTATCTGTCTCTTCTTCTTTGTAAAGAGTTAGGCCCAGGAATCTGAAGAAACAGTCACAACTACTCAAATCTGAATAACCTTAAGTGATCCTTTGTCTATATATGTTCTTTATTTCTTGACACTACTGTGAATTTTTCTTGGGCAACAATCTCAATGGCAGTGCAGCACATTGGAGCTTGACTGTCTAGGTTTAAAGAGTGGCTCTGTTAATTACCAACAAAAGGAATTCAGGCAAGAGACAAAACCTAGAGAAAAAACCAGCAGAAACCACCGGAGTAACAGAGGTGTGGAACACAGTAGGTACCTGACGAAGATGACAAGATTTATGTAAAGACTGAACATGTACCACTCCTACTTGTCATGACAGTGGAGCATCCACTTTATAAGAATGACAGTATAATGAGAAAAACACACAAATGTATTAAATAATACTTTGAAGAAACTCACCTTTTACTTAATGTCACCACAGAGGAAATTCTGGGTAGAAGTTTAGAATTTAGAAAGACTTAGTGCCACAGAAAAAGATGGCCATGAGCAATAGTACTTAAGTTGTTTAGAATGAATAAAAAATGTTCAAAACCTCCTATGTACAGTATAGACACTTTACTTTTATCCAGGAAGACAATATATTAAGAGGTTGCATATCTGTATCACTTTGTATTCCTTCCATAACAAATCGCCACTAACTTAGTGGCTTAAAACAACAAAACTTTATCAACTTCCAGTTCTGTAAGTCTGATATGGGTCTGACTGGACTTAAATCAAGGTGTTAGTAGAATGTATGCCTCCAGAAGGAGGCTGTAGGGAAGAACCCATTTCCTGCTCACTTAGATTTTGGCAGAATTCAGTTTCTTGCTGTTGTAGGACCAAGGTCCCTGTTTTCTTGCTGGCTATAAACTAAGAGCTGCTATCAGCTTCTAAAGATAACCACATTTCTTGGCTCATGGCCCTCTTCCTCCAACTGCAAAGCCCATCAACAGCAGGACAAGTCTTTTCATGTCACAACTCTCAGACCCACTCTTCTGATTCCCTCTTCTGCATTTAAGGACTCATGATTAGAGGGGGCCAGCTGAGTAATCCAGAATAACCTCACCATCTCGAGGTCCTTACCTTCAATCACATTTAAAAAGTGCTGTTTCACATGTAAAGTAACAATCACAGTTCCAAGGGATTAGGATGTGGACATCTTTGGGGGCTGGGGGGGTAGCAGAGATTATTCTATCTTCCACAATATCCTAGTTGCCTTTCCTATTCTTCCCATTGGTAGTGACATCTGAAAAATGTCAACCTGCCTTTGAGTATTTGGACTCAAAGGTATATACATTCCTTCTAATTTCTGAAAAAGTCTACATACAATAGCAACGACGTATCCATGGATATGCACTGATCATATGTACATATAAACTCAAAATTTTGTCCTTTGAGTAGAACAGTTACTTTTATTATTAACTATTGTAAGAAGCACTGAACTAGAATCCAAGAGGCCTTGATTGTAGGCTCTACTACGTAACCCTAAAAGAGTCACTGAACTTATTTGGGATTCAGTTTCCTAATCCACATGACACAGAATGTAAATTTGAAAATTCCTAGGTTCCCTTTTAGCTCTAAATATCTGTGATCCATAGTCTGAAAGAAAAAGGGTGGAGGTGGGAGAGTCATTCTGATTTGTTACAAAAATGAAACAAAACTTATATAACGAGAATTTATCAAAAATAAGGGAAAGCCTTGATATTTTTTCTGCCCCATGTTTTTAATTTAAATTTTTTTTTAATATTTAGGGGGTACAACTGCAGCTTTCTTACATGCATATAGGAAATCTGGGCTTTTAGTGCACCCATCACCTGAGTAGTGAGCGTTGCACCCAATAAGTAATTTTCAACCCTTATTCGCTCCCCATGTGTTTTAATGTAATTTCAGGCATTTGCTTTCCATTGGTCACTCAAGGTTATTTATGTTTAGCTTTTGTCAATGTAATTCTTATACTTCACTCTCACTATTCTATTTACATTTCTATACCTTCTTACATTATTCATCTCTCATTGCCTAACCTCAGTATTTTCCTCCAAAAAAAAAAAAAAAAATCAATAAATTAGCTTTGCTCTACCTTGCCATACAATGTCTGCAACAAGTCCAAATCAATCTATTTCTTCTGTGTGGATTATAACATTAAGGAATGAATTGAATTCAGACTGAAGATCCTAGTGACCTAAGTAATTTCTGATACCAATATTATTTTCCAATTTTGGCATGCAAAAATTCAGTGGAAATGACAGTATAATTTTACCTGTATTGCAATGCAAGCTGCTAAAGACAATTTTTAAAAGCCAAGCAAAACAATAAAAAAGAAAAGTAAATGTACTCAGCTTAAAATAAAGTTCCCTAATCTGGTTCACTATAGTGATAACACACACATGGTAATTTATTTTTTAAAAAAAGACATTGAAAAATGATCAGGTGTGGGTGCTCCATTTGGATTAGTCATATGCTGTATGTGCTATTTAAATAAAGCTGCCTAAGTTATACGAATTCAAGTACCCTTCTAGGGCAAAGTCAGAGGTGGAAGAACTGCCTACCTAAAGTATTACTTGGTGCTAAAGGACAGTATGAACCACAGAAGGAGATACGTAAAACGGGGACAGGATGGCGTTATTTAAATTCCAGATTCTCAGTGGAATACTAACATAGTCTGTTATGCTACAGTACTGTCTTTTTTATTTTTGAGACAGAGTCTAGCTCTGTCACCCAGGCTGGAGTGCAGTGAGAAGATCTTGGCTTACTGCAATCTTTGCCTCCTGGTCTCAAGGAATCCTCCCACTTCAGCCTCCTGAGTAGCTGGGACTACAGGTGCGCATCATCATGCCTGGCTAATTTTTTGTAGAGACAGGATTTTACCACATTGCCCAGGCTGGTATGGAACTCCTGAGCTCGAGTAATCCTCCTGCCTTGGCCTCCCAAAGTGCTGGGGTTAAAGGCATGAGCCACTACACCCAGCCGAGTACTGTTTTTTATAGCACACATGAGGTCACATGAGATTGTTAAATAGGAGAGTAATGTTAGAATAATAAGGAAAGTGGGTTGGTTCATACATAACTTTTCATAGCACTTTAATGCTTTGTAGTACAAAGACACAATAGCTGAATTACAAGTATTGCACTTAGTTTTGCGATTGAACCAGGCCTGGGGGAATATAGCACTCAAACGATAACCTTTCACGGTGTGGGACCCCATTCTTCCCTGGGCTTGGTTCAGCCATATGCACCATTTTGATAGTGCTTATTTTGCAGCTCCCTCACATCTTTGGGCAAAAGCGACATCAGACAATGAGTCAGAGCCATCCATCTCCGGCAACTCTACATTTCCTGCAAAGTTTGCAACTGCTTCTCCATCTGCTACTTCTGATGATCTCCTGCCTTTGTTTCCATCACTCATCAGTGTCTACCCTTCTGTAAACTGTCATTCTTTAAGCAACCTTCAACTTTTTTAAAAAGGTAAAACTCTTTAAGTTAATATAACATTGCTTTATTTGTTAGGAGTTTTACATGTCCTTCTAAATGAACTACTATTTTCATTTCAGTTGTGTCTGTTAACACTACGGTTCAGTGGTTGCCAGATTTTGTTGTGTATTAGTTAACTACGGATGTTTTAGAATACTGAGGCCCAGCTGAACCTCATTCCATTTAATTCAGAATGTCTTGAGTGTGGGAGCCAGCTATCAGTTTTTAAAGATCACATCAGTAAGTAGAAAGTTTGGGAACCACCGCTCAGTTGTTCAGAGTTTGAGAGGGCTTTCTCCGACTTATTTTTTCCTTAGGCTCTTATTTTAAGTGAGCCATTTTCTTAAAATGTGAAGATTTTCAGGAATGTATTATACACAGCATATTACAGACAGAACGTTTTGTCATTTTTTGGCTTCTGCTGTGGTCTGGATACCGGTGTCCTCCAAAATTCATATGTTGGAACCTAATATCCAGTATGATAGCATTAAGAGATGGGGTCTTTTGGGAAGTAAGTCATAAGGGCTCTGCCCTCATGAACAGGATTAGTGCCCTTACTGAAGAGGTTGAATGGAGCTGCCTTGCCCCCTTCTGCCATGTGAGGATGCAGCAAGAAAGTGTCATATATAAGAAATAGGCCCTTAGACACAGAATCTACTGTTGCTTTGATCTTGGATTTCTCAGCCTCCAGAACTGTTAAAAATAATTTTTTGTTGTTTATAAATTACCAAATCTAATGTATTTTGTTATAGCAGCCCAAACAGTTTCCAAAATAAAAATAATGTAAAGGGAGAGCAGGATTTGGGGAGTAAAAAATGGCTGGTAAAAAAAAAAAATTTTTTTCTTTTGCTTTTTGAGACTAGTCTTAGTCTATCGGCCCAGGCTGGAGTGCAGCAGCATGATCACGGCTCACTGGGCCTAAGTGATCCTCCCACTGCAGACTCCCAAGTAGCTGTGAATACAGGTGTGGGCCACCACGTGCAGCTAATTTTTGTATTTTTAGTAGAGCTGGGTTTTCCCCATGTTTCCCAGGTTGGTCTTGACCTCCTGGGCTCAAGCAATGTGCCCACCTTGGCCTCCCAAAATGCTGGGAATACAAGTGTGAGCCACTGCACCTGGTCTAAAAATTTTAATAATAAAAATCAATTTTAAAAATACCATAAACAATGCATAAAAGCATACGTAAGTATTTATTAATATATATTGCCCTTTATGAGGTGAAACAGAGGGCCTCCTGAGATATACTGGTTCTCCAGATCTTTAAGGTAAAGTATATGCCCATTTAAGTATCACCTGTACGTTCTGTGGCCTCGCCATTGGCTAGTGAGCAAAGTGTATCATGTTTACACGGTTCTACAGATTGGCCCCATCTACTTTGTTAACAAGCAGTCTTGCCTTTTCCTGTGTCTCCCTAATACTGCTAACCTCTGATTCACCAACTGCCATTACCATGCCACCTAGGATTTGCTGTCTGCCTCATTTCTTTTTTTTCGTTTTTAGATAGGGTTTCACTCTATTGCTCAAGCTGGAGGGCAGTAGCTCCAACATGACTCTCTGCAGCCTCAACCTCCCTGGCTCAAGCTATCCTCCTGCCTCAACCTCCCAAGTAGCTGGCACTACATGTGCATGACACCAAGCTCAGCTAATTTTTTTTTTTTTTTTTTGGTGGAGATAGGGTTTTGCCATTTTGCCCAGGCTAGCCTCAAACTCGTGGACTCAAGCAATCTTCCTACCTCAGGCTCCCATAGTGCTGAAATGACACATGTGAGCCACTGGGTCTGGCCTCATCACCTTTCTTAAGCTCTGTCTTTAAATCACATTTTTTTCTGCCTCTCCATTCTTTTATTACTTATTAACCTCTTTGAGCACAGAATATGCCTCTCCATTCTTCCTGCTACAAATCAGAAACGCATACCTGAACTCCTGTTGGACTTTTTATCTTCAGTTTTTACCTCCGCTAAATATTAATGTCAGGACCAAGAGTGATGATTCACGCCTGTAATCCCAGCACTTTGGGAGGCCGACGTGGGTGGATCACCTGAGGTTGGGATTTTGAGACCAGCCTGGCCAACATGGTGAAACCCTATCTCTACTAAACATACAAAAATTAGCCAGGCGTGGTGGTGCATGTCTGTAATCCCAGCTACTTGGGAGGCTGAGGCAGGAGAATCGCTTGAACCCGGGAGGCAGAGGTTGCAGTGAGCCGAGATTGCACCACTGCTCTCCAGCCTGGGTAACAAAACGAGACTCTATCTCAAAAAAAGAAAAAAGAAAAAAGAAAAAAATTAATGTCAGGTCATTTTTCTAAAGTGTATTTGCACTTCTTCTCAAGCACTGATTTAAGTCTTACCTTTTTTGTAAAACCTTCTAAGATTCGAACTCATATCCATCTTTCCCTTCCTTAAGCACTTAAAATGTGCACAGCTGAATCTGTCCAATCATAAAAAATGGCCGTGAACAAAACACCGTATTGGAATAAGCTTTGAGACTTAAAAAAAAAAAAAAAAAAGGTTATTTATGGTATAGTCTATGTCCTTGAATAACAGTGAGTACTCATTATATATCAGGCTCTTCAAGTACTACTTTTAGTTCCTCAACAATTAGATGTAGTTTTGTGTAGTTTTCCCTATTTTACAGATGGGGAAACAGGCACAGAAGGTTAAGTATGCTCAAAGTCACACAAATAAAAATTCAGGTAGTTCATGAGTCAGTGTTCTTAATAATGATCCTAAACTGCTTCTCAATTAACAAATCACTTATATTTGATCTTTTCCATCCCTTAAGTAATGGAGTTAAATCTACCTGTCTTTATTACCCTAAATGAAAAAAATAAGTAAAGCACTTTGTAATTTATAGTGTTAAATGAAGACTATCAATTACCTTTATTTGTAATTTGGAATATTCATTTTTTTCATGCAATAATTATTTCATTTTTATAAGTAAAGGTCTGTAACTATTGAGGAATTTCCTTGTAAGTAGAGATGCATGATCTACTTATGTCCTTTTCTGCCTAGGAGAACTCTAGTTAGATCTATTCAATATATATTACTGATTGGTTAACACCTTTGCAACTTGTAGGGAAGTAAAGCATAAACGCAAAAAAGCAAATAAAAGTTCTCATCACATAGGTTAAAAATATTGTTTTATTTAAAAAATTGCTATGGTGATAGTTTTCCATAAACTATTCAGAGAAGGGCAAATTCAGTTTCCTCGGATTCTACTAGAAGTCTGATCCTTTAGGTTAATGTTTTCTGCTCAAGATTTAGATTCAGAAGTAATGGAATAAAATTATCTATTACAAGCATACTTTAGTTGATACTTTATCAGTGATATAATGTCATTTAAATGAGCATTACTTTCAGAGATTTTGACTTAAGGGGCAAGTTGCACTGTTAACTCTTAATTTTTTAGTAGTCAGATGTTTATATGTATCAGTTTTCCCTTGTTGGAGCTTTAACGTAATTCTCCTTTATGAGATGCTAAGCTCTCTACATTCATGTACTCCCAAGGGTACATGGCTAATATAGATAAATCACATATGTAGTGTTTGCATCCAGATATAATTCATTTTTTGTCTTAATAAACGGACTTTTATTTATCCATAGGCTTTCTCGCTACATCTGTGATCCTTACAGACTACAGAAAATATAGCGGTTTTAAGACACATGTAAAAAAAGTTTCCAGCCAAAGAGATTTTGTGATGCTCTATAAACACAGTTCATCTGTTATTTATCTGGCATATTAATTTAATGACAACTACACAGGGCCATAGACTTACAAAAGCACACTCTAAGGGATGAAAAGCCATAGGGAGTATTCATTTCTTTTTTTTTTTTTTTTTTATTTGAGATGGAGTATCGCTCTGTCGTCCAGGCTGGAGTGCAGTGGCACGATCTCCGCTCACTGCAACCTTCACCTCCCAGGTTCTAGTGGTTCTCCTGCCTCAGCCTCCCTAGTATCTGGGACTACAGGCACCCGCCACCACGCCAGTTAATTTTTGTATTTTAGTAGAGACAGGGTTTCACCATGTTGGCCAGGATGGTGTTATCTACTGACCTCGTGATCCGCCCGCCTCGGCCTCCCAAAGTGCTGGGATTACAGGTATGAGCCACTGCACCTGGCCTCATTTTTATAAGATCACACAGAGATCAGTTTTCGTTTTGTTTTTGAGATGGAGTT
Source organism: Symphalangus syndactylus (assembly GCF_028878055.3). Taxonomy (NCBI): domain Eukaryota; kingdom Metazoa; phylum Chordata; class Mammalia; order Primates; family Hylobatidae; genus Symphalangus; species Symphalangus syndactylus. The sequence goes on from NC_072428.2 coordinate 108,368,207, forward strand.
TCGCTCTTGTCGCCCAGGCTGGGGTGGAATGGCCTGAGCTCAGCTCACTGTAACCTCCGCCTCCCGGGTTGAAGCAATTCTCCTGCCTCAGCCTCCAGAGTAGCTGGGATTACAGGAACGCACCAACACGCCCAGCAATTTTTTTTTTTTTTTTTTTAACAAAACTCCTAACACCTCGTTAATCATTAATTAGTTTTTGGGTTTTGGTTCAACACCTAACATCTGCAAATTACACAATTATCTTTGTTCTTTCATTTGTGGAAGACACTTTCATTTGTTACCCTGAGAATATGAGACATTCACAATCTAATTCCTGACTACATTTGATTTCAAACAGATCGGAATAAGTTCCAGAATATAAAATATTAACTATTTGGGAGTATCTTGTGGGTATGCTCTAATTAAGAAATGCTTCCTTTTCCGAGGAAAACTGCTGACATTACAAGAGTTATTCCAAAGCCACAATTCTTAATACATGTTTAACTGAAATCATAAAGATATTTTGTAAAAAAGGGAAATCGCTCCTGCTGGTGTTTTGTGTATAAATCTCTTTCTAACTTCAAGCTCTCTCAAGTTAGGGCACCACAGTAAATAAAGCGGGAACAGTATCACATTGGGAAATAAATATCTGAAATGATACCTATGGCACTATCTAAGGAAACTGAGGCCCAGAAGAATTGAAGTGACCTGTGCAATGACACCAATTTGTTAGCAGAGCCAAGATTAGAACCAAGTTTGGTGCCTTCCTGCATCAGTCCTTTCTCGGTGATGCAGCAGCCTTTTACTTACTAATTTCACCCTGGAGAAAGGTAGACCATCCTGGCGTGGCAGAAGCGTGGACATTCGTTTTCTAAGGGATGGTCACACACCTTTGTCTATTTGCATTTAGTTTCTTTAAAAAGTAAAAACACCTCCATTTTGGAACACTTTTAAAGACAAAAGCAGAACATACGAACGTGCATTTCATTGTCGAGTTCTTAAGAGGCGTACACCGTTTGGTTATAACGTGCGCAACTCTGTCCCGGGCAACTGGACTTATTTTTAGTGTTATTTTCGGCTTCTGCTGCAGAAAACTAGGGATTTAACTACCCCCACCTGCATTTCACACAACAGCACTCGTCTCTCTCCTTCACTCCTAATAAAAACACCTTATCTCGTTTCTTCCTGCCTGCTCTACCTTGTCTCAACATTTTCTCTTGTTAACTTCCACCACACTGCCTTCTACTCGGATTGGAAACCCACTCTCCCCCAACTTCTGTCTCATACCCCACCTTCAGGAATCGTCTTCCTTTTTTCCGCCTCTCGTTCGCTTTTGTCTTACGCGGCTTCCGGAACACGGCCCAGAATTACAGCGAAAACACACTGCGCACGCGCACTCTCTCGTCACCGCCGGCTTCTCTTTGGTTGGCCGGTTCGTCCCAATTTCCGACTCGCCCGGCTGCGGAGCAGCAACTCTCACGATATTTGCTGCGGCCCGCAGGCGCGAGCCGCTGCCGGGTTCTGGCGCGTCCTTTCGGTTCTGCTTGTCGCCGGCACCGCTGCGTTACCCGGAACTGCCGGGCCGAGCAGCATGACGTCCGCTTTGGAGAACTACATCAACCGTATCCTCAAGCTGGCCGCCGCGGGCGCGAGCCGGGGTCGCGGAGAGGCCGCCGGTCTGAGATCGGTGGGAGGTTGGGAGGCTCGGCCGCGGCGGGATCCTGGGGGCGGGCGAGGAGATGAGGACCCCGGAAAGACCCAGAGTTCGCCGGCCGCGCCTCGAGCCTTCCAGCTGCTGCGGGCCCAGGGGTCCTTTCCATTTTGCCTGCAAAAGCCAAATGAAAACCCAGTGTGATTATTCCGAACTTTTCTCTCTTAAAAAATATACGCTCTTGATTCTTCCTTACTATTTCCCTATGGCATTAGTGTTAAAAGTTTGTGAATAAGATGAACAGTCGTCCTGGCGGCGACAACAGTTTTGCACGTCTATGTACTTGTTTTATTCACATAATTTGCTCGTTCGAGGATAGCAAAAAGCTAAACGATGGTTCACAGACTGTTTCTGTCCGTTTACCACTTGAAGTCCCAACTTGTTGGTAGAATGAAAAAAATGCTTGCTGTTATAATGGATTATAGTGAGGAGCAAGTAACAACCCCATGGGAAGTCTTAAAATAGACTTTACAAGTGTTACCATTTTAAAGTCTCAGGACAAAAACACTACGTTAAGCTCAGGTAAAAACTGGGTGACAAAAATTAAATACCGAATGCTTTTAATGATGCAGGCGTTATTGGTACCTTGTGACACTGCTTATATAGTTTCTTTACTTTTGAATTACAGAAGCCTGTCCTGGAAGACAGTTTTTTAACATGCTGGAAAATCGTCCAACATCGATTAATTTAGTACTCATCCAATTTTTATTTTAGAAATAAACAGGCCTAAGAAACGAAATATCCTCCCCGAAATAATAGATTGGTAACATTCCTAGTAGAAAAGTGTCAAAAATCCAGGACATTTTGAGATAGGATACACCGATCACATACAGAAAGAGGTTTTCTTTTTCTATTTTTTCCCTTTTTTAATCATGTAATTATCACAAAGACAAAAACAGAAGCTTTTTTTAAGTTTTTTTTTTTTTCTTTTTTTGAGTCGAGGGTCTCACTCTGTTGCCCAGGCTGGAGTGCAGTGGCTTGATCATGGCTCAATGCAACCTTGAACTCCTGAACTCAAGCAATCCTCCTGCCTCTGCCTCTGCCTCTGCCTCCTGAGTAGCTGGGACTATAGGTCACCAGGCCAGGGTAATAGAGATGGGGGTATCGCTGTGTTGCCCTAGCTAGTCTCACCTCAAGTGATCCTCCTGCCTTGGCGTCCCAAAAACTGAACGTTTTTATGTAGTGAACGTAGTGGCTGTGTTGAATACTTTACCTAGTTGTCATATTTTTTCTAATAATTCAAATGATTACCTTGCCAGAGTCTGTTTTCAATTTGCATTCCCTAAGAAACAGTTTCCTTGATTCAGTTAATCAGGAACTGTTGCCGTTATTACATCGGATGGGAGAATGATTGTGGTAAGTCTTCGGAATTTTCATTCTCTGCTTTCCTGTAGGTTTATTGGTTGCAAGTTTTATGTGAAACCTCTAATCTGTAATGCCTAGACAGCACATTACACCTGTAGTGCAATTTTATTATAATTCTGCCCTTTATCACTTTGCTGTCAATCCACGTTTTCCTCACTAATAAACATTGTGTGTTACCTACAAGGCTTCTATGAGCTAGAATAATAAGATTCTGCCCTCAGAGAGCTCCTAGTCTGTAGACCTTTATTAAACTTACTTTTCTTCTTCCATTTTTATTTCCTTCCCATTCAGCACCACATGAATCAGAATTTTTTGAAATTTTGCATATGCTTAGTAACTTTTTAATGATTTAGATACTATTAATATCTAGATGTCAACATTTAAGGCTTGTATACAATCTTTGATTTTAGGTTGTGTGACATGTCTTCTGTAGGACACATTATGATGATTGACTCAATATATACACATATATATGTAAAATTGGCTTGTTCCTTGAAGTTGTTTCTCCCTTACTAATTTATGTCATATAACTAAGATAAAACGTTCCTGTGGTGATACTTGTATTTGGAATTTGATCTGAGGAATTCATCTCAAGATTTTTGGGTACTTGATTATTTCTTCACTTACAATTCATACTCTGAATGCGTTCAAAAGAATTTTAAGGCTACTAAACTTTCTCTATTTTCTAACCTTACCTAGTTTCTTTAAATAATTTGATCCCTTATTTTTCCATTCTTCAGTTTTGCTTTTGTTCATTTTCTTTTTAAGCCTTGTGATTTTTTTTTTTTCACTGGGTCCTTAGTGACTATTATTAGTCAAAGTTCTAGCTTTGCCATTTACTAAATTTATATCATGTGCCAGGTGCATATGTGTTACATTATTTAATGTACAGTACAACCTTGTGAAGAATAAGTACCCCTGTATTCTAGATTAGGAAACAGGTTCAGAGAAGGTGACTCACTTTCTCAGAGTCACAAGGGTAGCAACTGACAGAACCAAACTGGGATTTAAATTTGGTTTGACATCAAAGCCAAGGCCAGTTGCCTGGCTTCTTTCTTAAGAAAGCAATGATGTTTGCTTAGGCACCTCACATTGTATTGTTTCAAATATGGACAGTTTAACATATTTTAATCTCAACACTTCAGGAAGCCTATTGCTATTAATAGATATTTGTATTTTTTTTTAATTTGGTGAAAACCTTAAGTTTAAATTTTCTTATTTTTGTTAACAGGGTAGATAGTAAACTGGGAAATTATTTTTAATTTTAAAGAAGAAGGAAAGTGATAAAAAGAGCATCTTAAGTTCTAAAGTTCAATAGTTCTGTATTTCTTTGACACATAATTTATTTGATGGGATAATGTGTAAAATTAAGTCAAGAAGTTATGGATGGGTGTTTATGATAACTATTTGCTAACTAGTTCAATAAATACTCCATATTTTTTTCTCTTCCAAGTTATAGATTTCATTCTCATTTTATTTCATTCTCATTTTATATATTTTGACTTTCAGAAGATAAAACAGTTTAAGAGCTTGAGAGATTTAACCATCAAAATCAGTGTTAGTTGATATTTCTTCAGAAACTTGAATACCATGTGAGTTACTCTGTTATGCTAGACCCATGTCTTCTTTTATTCAATACTAAGCTTTCATAAAACTCCCCCTGATTATTTCCTTCAAGTTCTGGTTTTAATTAGTATAGTCACATTTGTATCTACCTTACTGGGAGAATTAAACAATAAATCCATTTGATACACATTAAACAATACATGTGAGACACACAGAACACTGGTAACTAGTATGTACTCAATAGGTGTTACATGTAACTACTAGTTAAATTTTTAGTATATTTATGGGACTGATTTGAATCTGAAATATGGCAAATTATGTTTACTTGTGTAGAATAGTATAGAATGTTACGGTTTAGTGGTCTGGCTCAGGAGCTAGCCTTTTGTGGTTCACCTCCTGGCTCTGCCACTTACTACCCATGTGACCATAAGACACACCATTCTGTGCCTCAGTTTCTTCTTTGAAATGGGGCTAATTATAGTATTAAAGGGTAGAGATGAGTTGCGATAATGTGTACGGTGTGTTTAGCACACTGCCTAGTGCTGGTATATAGCATATAGTGATACTATTACATTGCTGTAGTTGGTATGTATGGTTCTTCCTTATGTATATTTGCCTATCATTTTCCCTTAAATCTCCTTTGTTTTAGTTTATACCTTTAGCTGCTGGTCTACATAAGCTTTTATGCTACTTACTTGGAGATACTCACATTAGTACATAGATGTCCTTTGTAACTGCCGTCAACTCTGCATATGAGTGAGATGTGCGGTGCAGGTCCCCCCACCCCAGCCAAATAACCAAGAGGTAAATTGTGTACCCTCGAATACTGTTGGTTATAAAAAAGGCATTTTATTTGCCATTGTATAGGTACTTGTATTGGAATACCTGGCAACTGAAATGACTATGAGGTTGAATTTACACTTTCAGGTAAACCCAAATATTTCTCTTTTTCTCCTGAATATTTTCTTTACAGGGAACACTGAAAGGTTTTGACCAGACCATTAATTTGATTTTGGATGAAAGCCATGAACGAGTATTCAGCTCTTCACAGGGGGTAGAGCAAGTGGTACTAGGATTATACATTGTAAGAGGTGACAACGTGTAAGTAAAATATATCTGTTAAAATTATAAATGATACTGCCTTACTTTATGGAGAAGAGGTTTTCCCCAAAATACCCTACTGTGTTGTCCATACATAGTTAGTAGAATCTTGCATTCATTTCTTTCGTAAATATAGCTTTTCTTATGTTTGTGTAAAGTAAGGCACATCTATATGTTTTATGTCAACACCTCTTTAGGTTTCAACCAAAGCTGTCTCTCTACAAATTAAACTTTTACCTGAGATTTGCCCATTTTTCTACTAGTTAAGTAGCCTGGGTAGAGTCCAGAAAAGGCTCTGCCTTATATTAAATACTTCAGTAAAGAGGCTTCTTAAAACGTTCTTACAAATACCCAGAATTTTAGAGGAACATATTTCTAGAGTCCAAGGCCAAAGTTTGAAAAATGGTTTTGAAATCTCTGATTTGAACAATATTAATTCATGCTCAATAACATAGGTGTATTTATAAATAAGTACTTACTCGTTATTCATTTTCTTTTAATTTTTTAGTATCATTGACACAGTTAAGATGTCCCTGTGGCTTCAGTTTACTTGGGACAGACAGATATAAAAGTTTAAGAGTAATTGGCCGGGCGTGATGCCTGTAATCCCAGCACTTTGGGAGTCCGAGGCAAGTGGATCAGGTCAGGAGTTAAAGACCAGCCTCGCCAACATGGCAAAACTCTGTCTCTACTAAAAATACAAAAATTAGCCAGGCTTGGTGGCATGCGCCTGTAGTTCCAGCTACTTGGGAGGCTGAGGTGGGAGAATCACTTGAACCCAGGAGGTGGAAGTTGCAGTGAGCCGAGATCACGCCACTGCACTCCAGCCTGGGTGACAGATTGAGACACCTTCTCAAAAAAAAAAAAAAAAAAAAAAAAAAGGGCCAGGCACAGTGGTTCACACATGTAATCCCAGCACTTTGGGAGGCAGAGGTGGGTGGATCACTTGAGGTCAGGAGTTCGAGACCAGCTTGGCCAACATGGTGAAACCGCGTCTTTACTAAAAATATAAAAAAAATTAGCCAGGCGTGGTGGTGCAAGCCTGTAATCCCAGTTACTCGGGAGGCTGAGTCAGGAGAATTTGCCTAGGAGGCGGAAGTTGCAGTGAGCCAAGATCGCAGCACTGCATTCCAGCCTGGGCAACAAGAGCAAAAGAGAAAAGAAAAGTGGCTGATTTGGTTCGCATGCCATGGCTCATGCCTATAATCTCAGCACTTTGAGAGGCCGAGGTAGGTGGATCACTTGAGCCCAGGAGTTCAAGACCAGCCTGGCCAGCATAGTGAAACCCCGTCTGTCCTAAAAATACAAAAATTAGCCTGGTGTGGTGGTGCATGCCTGTAATCCCAGCTACTTGGGAGGCTGAGGCAGGAGAATTTCTTGAACCTGGTAGATGGAGGTTGCAGTGAGCCGAGGTCACGCCTTTGCACTCCAGCCTGGGCAAAAAGAGTGAAACTCCATCTTGAAAAAAAAGAAAAGTGGCTGATGTGACAGAGGAACTGAATTTTAAATTTTATATAATTGTAATTAATTTTGATAGTTACATGTGGCCAGTATTAGTATAGTTACACAGGCTAGAAGAATGCCAAATCAATTTTCTAGTGAGTACTACACTGAATCAAAATATAGTTGGAAAGAAGCAAAAGACACATTAGCAATTTTAAGCTAGATACATTAACAAATTCTAGGGTACTAACTGTCCCCTGGAATAACTTAAAAAATGCAGGAATAATTTACTCATTTAAGTTGTTTATGTTAGCATCACCTTTAGATGAATAAATAATTTGATCTGTAATCAAAAATCAAGAGTTTATAAAATATTTTAGAGATGACTTTTAGGTGGAGTTACAAGGTGAGCTGTAAGTAAATGAGAGAGAGGCAGAGCAGATAGGGCCCAGGTCTCTGGATCAGAACAACACTGTTTATATTGGAGCTGTGCATAATAATTGATTTTAAGATTTCTCCTACTTAAAACAATTTTTTTTTTCTTGAACTTCAGTGAAAAAAGTGGTGTGCTAGAGCCAGCTTGTACTGGCTCATGAAAGCAGATTGTTATATTTTAAGGAATTTTACAAGCTAGTTAATTGATGTCTTGTTACTAGCTTGAAATTGGCCATGGTGGGAGTGTTTGCACAATGGATATTAGTAAATGCTGCAAATCAGGCTCCGGCTCTTTTTCCAGAGAGCTGGTTTTTAAACATTTATCAGCATTTCCCTGCTTACCATAGGGATTTTAAGTGATACTGAATATTTAAGAGTGGAATTGAGGCCTTTAGTTTGAGAAAACTTAGTTCATTCTGCCAGAGTTTGATATTTTTCATTTATTAGATGACTTAAGACTTTATATACTTTAAAGCAAAATTTGGCAAATCCCTTATTACTAGTATTTGTCTTTAGAATTTGGCCAGGCACAGTGGCTCACACCTGTTGTCCCAGCACTTTGGGAGGCCGAGGCTGGCGAATTACTGGAGGTCAGGAGTTCGAGACCTGCCTAGCCAACATGGTGAAACCCTGTCTCTACTAAAAATACAAAAATTAGCCGGGTGGGGTGTGGTGGCATGCGCCTGTAATCCCAGCTACTCGGGAGGCTGAAGCATGAGAATTGCTTGAACCTGGGAAGCAGAGGTTGGAGTGAGTCGAGATCGTGCCACTGCACTCCAGCCTGCGCAACAAGAGCAAAACTCTCTCAAAAAAAAAAAAAAAATTTACTCTCTTTAAAACCAAACAAATGTAAACCCAACCAATACTTTTTAAAAATAATATTTCATAGACATCTTGTGGTCTGAGTGATAACATTGAATATTTCCAGTTAGAGGGCTATGGGTTGGTTATCTAGCATGGTATTAATGAATTTAAAGTTATAGATACTATGTTTGTGTTGAACAAGAAAAAATTTTCTAGCTTTACCTGAGCCAATCACATCAAAAAATGATTTGTTAGATACCAAAGTACTTGTTCCTACTATTATTTTTGTATATGAAGAACTGGCTTTAGATTTAACTGAAAACTTAGGAAAACAATCTAATAGCTGTTATCTATATCATTGATTTAATTCATCAGAGTTACTCAAATAATTGATACTTTTACTTGCTAATTATTTTAGGAGTGATTTTGTGAAATTTATTTTTAATACAGTCCTAGAATTGAATTGAAATATGATTTGGAAGTTTGAGGGTTTTTTTACTGTATCGATCCCTGTGTGTCTGTTTCCTTTAAAGATTCATGATACAATCACTATGTACAATATGTCCTTTAATATTGGTTCCTGTAATAATGTGCCTTCAAATTATTTCTTGAGTTTTGTGACTTAAATATGCAGTTCACTGACTCATGCCAATGTTGTTTGCTTTTTACCTTAATTAGTTCTTTTTACTATGCTGTCTCAGTTTTATATTTTGGAAGAATGGTACTCAGTGCTTTGATTTGATTAGTAAGATTTTTGAAACACATGTAAATTTATTTCAGAAATGTGATTGTTTTAACTCTGACTTTTTTAGTGCAGTCATTGGAGAAATTGATGAAGAAACAGATTCTGCGCTTGATTTGGGGAATATTCGAGCAGAACCTTTAAATTCTGTAGCACACTGAGGAAAAACTACATACTTGGACATCTGTAAATCTTTGTACAGAAACTGATTATTCTGAGGATGATATATGGAATTTTTATGAATGTGTAACTGGATTTTGACTCCTTATTGATTCATTGTAATAAGTAAATTAAAATATTTCTACATTTTATTGACAAAAAAACTTTTTTTTTTGCCTAAATATAAGTTTGGTAGCTTGGTTTCTTTTTTTTATTAAATAGTGTGAAAATATAATGGTCATTTTGAAAACTTTTAGAAAAAAGTAGTACTTTTTGATACTTTAGTATTTATGGAAACTAGTGGAAAAGAGAAATTAGTGTGCTATATAAATCAGGCATTCAAATAACAGTAGTACAGGATATATGTGTTTTCTTTCCCTGATATTTAGGAAAATCACAGGAAGGTAAATCTTTCCTGGAGTTAATCTGAATCATCGGCATTTATCCGATTCCACTGGTGGTAGTTTGCTAGTGCTTCTAAAAGTTGCTCCCTAGCACTGAGAGGTGTGGGTAGGTAAAAATGTGTTTGCTTGAGAAAAGGAAAAATGCTAACAAGGTTTTAATAGATTGGCCAAAAATTCCAACTTGAATATTAAGAATGACTAGGAATGGTAGAATTGACAGAGATGATTGGTAAAGTCTCTTGATGCCCAGTTGGTTAGGTATGAAAGTAATATGAACACATTAATGTTGAATTTTACAGACAGTATATTATCTGAAAAAAATTGATTCCACGTAGTCTTCAATTTTTAATTTTTAAGAATTGGAGAATTTCTAATATTAAAGTTAGTTTATAAATGTGAGTAAATAAACTCTAAGTTTATATTGAAGTAGTGCTAGGTATTATTGTCAGCAGTTTTCCATGCATCATTATCCATAAACCTGATTTCAGAAGACGTCAACTTAGTTTTTTAAACAATTGATAGAAACAATGTTGTAAGTAGTGTTTAGATATTCAGGCTAGTCCATAAAATTTCTGATCAACTCATGTGTAGGCCCAAGTGTGTATCTTCGTGATGAGAAGAACATAGAAAAATATTTACATCCTTGTAATTGAAACAAATTTAAATAGTTTCTTTGTTTTGTGTTTATCAAAGTGCTTAAAAATAGTAGTTGGCAAACTTTTTCTATGAAGATCCAGGTAGTCTTTTAGGCTTTGAAGGCCATATGGTCTCTGTCACAGCTACTCACCTCTGCTATTGTGGCATACAAATGACCATAGATAATACATAAATGAATAGTGGCTGTCTTCTAGTAAAACTTCATTTATAAAAAGGATTGGGCTTGAAGGCATAGTTGCTGACCCTTGGCTTAATACAAGTTCAATAAGAAAAAATGAACAATTTGTATAAATTCTGGAATAGATCCTTATAGAGAGTTTAGAGGTAGGTTTCATTCATATTGTAAAATATATTAAACTCCATACTTTATATACATACATTAAACTCCAACATATTATTAAACATAATAGCTTTTTGGGGGAGGCAAATATCTTCACTCAAATCAGCCTTGTAAGGGGAGAAGCACTATTCCCTAGAATTATTTGGTTGATGTTAAGGGCTGTCTCTGGGAGAATTAGAGAAGTTAGCTAGTGTTGGCTATTCATAAGTCTTTGGCTTTTGTAGTATAATGTTTTATAATCAATTTATTAATAAAATCATGGAAAGTGGGTAAGGCAAACAGGCAAATTTAGGGACTGTGAATGAAATATTTTAGTACATGGCATTTTTAATTGGTAAAGTAATTCCAAAAATTAGAGTACACATCATTCAGTTGCTAAGAAAAATGCATTCTAACAGTACAAATGAAGTCCAGAGTCAGATCTTTTCTCAAAATACTTGGCATATCAAAACAAATTACACATAAACAAGTAAATAAAAACCAGTCCTGTCCCTCATGATAATGAGTTTCTAATGTGATGTATTCTTGCAATCTGAAACACCTTATAAAGCTGTATTTTCCTGATTGATGTTGGAAAAAGCATTCCTAAAATGTGAATTATTGTTTTTATGAATAGTTATGGAGGATGTGATGATAATATGCCACATGATCTATGTAATTCTTTATTCCTGGATACAAGCACATGGTGGACTTCTTATGCTCACGACGATTAAAATTGGATTTATTTTTGCATGAGAATTGTAAGGGAGCCACAACCATGAGTAGTAACATAATTAATATATGCTGTCAAGATTTTGTATTTAATGAGACATTTATTCTATAATCAGTTCTTATTTATAAAGAGGCTCAAATCAATTTCAACCTGTAATTACCTCTGTGCTTTGTGACTCAGGCACAATCTAAACCCAGCTTAATGAATCAAAGAGATGTTTCTTGGTAAGATATTTTCATTAAAGTTATTTGGAAAGGGCAATTAACTGCAAAAGGGACTTTTTTTTTTTTTTAACTGACAAGATACTATCTAAAATAATAGTTTAAAATAACATTGCTTTTAAGTCAAAGCACTTTGGTAACTTGGCCTCACATGCTGACAGTTTTGGCTTAAATATTACAAATCTTGATCCCAGAAGAGCAAGAGAGAAAGTTTTACTAATATTTGCTTAAACATCCTGTTTAACAACTTTGTAACATCCTTCTGAATTTTTAAGCTAATAATGTGAGATATAAGTATGATAAAAACAACTTTTAAACGGTATTTAATGCAAATACAGAATAACGATGTCAACATTTTCCTCAGCCGTGTAACCTGAGATTCATCATGTGAATGAGAAAGTGAAGTCCCTTTATAATGGCACGTCAACCAGACAGTTTAGTAGCCAGGGTTGTAAGGCAGCTCTTAACTGACAGTATAGTTAGTATGTTCTGGGCCTTCATCTTCAAAATTAGTAGGTAGCATTTATTGAGTGCATATCATGTGCCAGGCCTGATGCCGAGTGCTTACAGTGATCATTTTATATATGGGAAAATTGAGGCTAAGCAGGGTCAAGTGCCTTATAAGAAGTAGCACTAGTAAGTAACAGTGCTCAAATTCAACTAGGTCTTTCAGCTCTTTATACAATATTGCTGTTATCAGAAAGTATAGTCTCAAAATCTGCTATCAAGCATCTGTCAGAAGCCTGATGAGAAATACTCAGATGATCTAACGCAGTTCCCAAACCTGCATTGTGGGCCATTTTCATTACAATTACCTAAGGTGCTTTAAAAATTTTCTTGGGCCCTACTCATTGTTGTGGTTCAGCAGCTGTGTAATGGAGCAAAAAGGAATAGTCACTAAACAGTGAAGGAAAGTGTGGTGGAATTATTAAAAGACCTAGTACTTATGTGCTGAGATGAGTCTCTAACCCCACAGAATTGAATTCAATCACAGGATCTTAAGATAAGGATAATAACATCTATCTTCTTGGGTTGTAAAAAGTAACATTAGGCTGCATTTTAAACATTTGGTATGATTTTGAGGACATAACGGTAAACAGCCATTTAATACTATTCCAGGTAGTCAAAGGCCAATGTATAAAAGTTACAAATACAGGTCTTGTCAGCTTAGCTTTTTAAGCGTCTGTCCCACTGACTACCATATCTCTACAAGAGAATAGATGAATTCAGGTTATGTGGGAAGTATGTGTAAGTTTACACTATTTTAACAAATGTACAATAAAATTTGTTTCTATGTCAGCATATACTCTTGACTCAAGGAGTTTGAAAGTGTAAACTCAAAGGTCTTTCACATGTAAGAGGAACCTCTCCATTCTGTACTTGTATAGTCATCACCTCATTATATAGATTTATTTTTATTAAATTTTACTTATTTTGGGTTTAAAAAAACTTGGGCTGTGAATCTGTTTTAAGTCATGGGCAAATTTGATAAAAATTCCTTTCTGTCTACATGTAATACTGAAAAAAATGTTGATGGTAAAGCTATCTCCATTTAGATTGATACCCATTAAATAGCATAGTGCTCCCATGAAACTAGCGACAAATTAATTTAATTGTGAGATATCTAGTACTTATGCTCCATCCTGTTTATAGGGATTATTGATGTGAGATTTGGTCAGATGCTGTGATGTGATCTTCATTCCTATGTATAGTGGGAAACTATGAGACCAGCTTGGTCTTCGTAAATCGATGCTGCCTCCTAGTGGACATTGCTTTCTTTTCTACCTGTCCACAAACTTCAAAAAAAACAGATTTTTGGAATTTTGTCAGGGACACTTATCAAGCCATTAATACATGCCAGGCAGTGCGCTCAAAGCTGTGGATAAGCCAGGGAACAGTATTCTTGTCCTTGTGAAGCTTCTATCTGTATCTACCTCAGCCAAATCATCTTGACTCAGATTTACTGTCGAAGGTCGTGTTATTTAATCAGATTCTTTCAGTATTCTAGGATATAATTTATGGGTTCTGGATTCATTCAAAACAACTAGAAATAGTCTTTTTAAAATGAATATAATTCAAATCAATTATTTTCCCCATCTATTTTTTTTTTCTTTTAAGATTGCTAAGTCTGTAGGTTGCATAATTCTAAGGATAAAGGCGAAATAGGACTTCACCAGGAGAATTTGTTTCATTAGTTAACAGTATGCCATCTTCTGCCCACTGGCATCATTTGGGGAATGAAGGAGCTGAGAATTGTTCTTCCAGATATCTTTCAGAAGTCTTCTTGGTTTTGGCATTAAGTTTTTTTTAAACTCAATTTTTGTGTTAGTTTTTTGTTATGCCTTTTTATTTCCTTCTTTTTTTAATGTTTCTTTTTTTTTTTTAAAGCCCTTTAATTTTTATTTATTTATTTATTTTTGAGACAAGTCTTACTCTTTCAGCCAGGCTGGAGTGCAGTGGTGCGATCTTGGCTCACTGCAACCTCCACCTCCTGGGTTCAAGTGATTCCCCTGCCTTAGCCTCCTGAGTAGCTGGGACTACAGGCATGTGCCACCACACGTGGCTAATTTTGTATTGTAGTAGAGACGGGGTTTCATCATGTTGACCAGGATGGTCTTGATCTGATCTCGTGATCTGCCCGCCTCGGCCTCCCTAAGTGCTGGAATTACAGGCATGAACCACTGCGCCCAGCCAAAGTCTTTTTATTTTACAGAGTATTACTTGTCAGAAATGGCACAGATCAAGCATTGCTACAACTATATCAAATTCTCATCAATGTCCCTACAATGATATGATATACTTTCTCTCTTTAGGGTAATGTTCAATAATACTGTATATATTTTGCTTTTATGTAGGCTTTTTTTTTTCACATATAGTGGCTTTACAAATGCCATATAATTAGTATGGTACCAAATTGTTATTACATTTGAAATATGTTAAAAAGAATCCAGGAGTCAGGGTGGGTGGGAGACATCTCCAGGGCACACAATACATTGTGTCTTGTATTAAAAACTAGTGTGCGTTGGGGTGGGGAACAGGCAGGAAACTAATGTGTTTCTGTTTGATATATGAAAATATGCACAAGCTATCTTATGTTTCATCTCATATCAAGAAAATGATTATAATAAATCATACTCTAGAAAACTCATTAACTGATACAAGTTGCCAGAAAATGCTGCACTATGGCTTATTTCACATTGTAAAATAAATGCCCTGAAAGTGATCACAATGATGGTTAAAAGTTAAATTTTTTATTTTAAAATTTAAATCTTTATTTTAAAAAGTAGCTCTCTCAATCTGACTTGGATAAGCTTTATTTTAATTGTGCTTCTGCTAATTACAGAGACACTTCAATTCACACTAATGGAGGTATGATTTTTAAAAGGAAATTGTTAATTAGGGTCTTGGGCTAGTCCAGTGTAGCATGGTAGTGACAGGCATAGATTCTGGAGTCAGACTTAGTTCATAGAATTTAGCATATTAACCTTCCCATGTCTTAGTTGCTATGAAAATGAGTACCTGCCTCCTTGTACTGTCAAGATTAAGATAAGCAGTTAGCACTCCCTAGAACATACTAATTTGTCAATATTAATGATAGCTAACAATTATCCTGATATTGAATGATGGATTCCAAATTATTTATTGCGGCCTAGGAAAAGTACTAAGAAGTAATTGATAGCATTCCCTGATAATTTTGATGAAAAAAATAGGAAAATTCTGGACAGACCTAGAAATTTATTGTAAATGAAAGTAGGTTTCCCTTGTGCAAAGGTAATGTGATGTTTTTAATCACATTTTTTAAAATTAAAAATTTGATCAAATTTTTAAAAGTAACACGAGGCAGAGAAAGTACAGAAAGGAGGAACCAAAGTCAAAGTGATTAAGTTATAAAAAGGTTAGATTTCTTTGGTGTGAAAAGATAAATGAGAAATGAGAATATGCCAGAGATCTGAAATGAAGAATGGATAAAAGCTTGCATATTTAATTTTGTATATTAAAACCAAATATTCTATGAAGATTAGAAGGATAATTTTAGGTCAAATGAAATTCTACATTAAAGAAAGAAGAATAAACCTTAACTCATTAGTAATCCTTCATTTCCTGAGTATTTACTGAATGACAACAATAACGCAGATGACATGCCCGGTAAAGTGGCGTTTGAAGGCAATATATAAAAGCTTCTCATGCATAGCAAAGATGCATTTTCCTCTATGCATAGCAATATGGGAGAGGTTGGAGGAGAATCTTCATGGAGATGGATGACTTGTGCTGGACCCTAAGGATAGTAAGGATTTCTCCATAGATGGTTAGGAAAACTTCAAATTGGCAGACAGGAAGGCAGGAAGGCAGGAAGGAGTAAGATGTGGTTGAGTAATTAGGAGTAGACTGACCTCTCTGTACAGTAAAGGCTCAAATCCTTTATATTGCAAAGAAAGGACCTGTCCTTCACCAGTTCCTGGAAGAAAACCTCTTGAGTCCTTGGGATATCTTACCTGTTAAAGAGTGCTTTTGTATGCCTGAGACCATAGGCCTTGCTGTTACAGTTTAAGCTCTGGGACACTGGAGATTCAGGAGCTAAGGTCAGTTATGAGGAAGCTGAATATTTATGTGACTGAACCTTGATAAAAACCCTGAACACCAAGGCTCAAGAGAGCTCATTAGCAATACTTTGCATGTGTTGGTAAACACGGTTGCTGAATTAGGTGTTGTCTGTGCAGCTCCACTGGGAGAGGACATCTTGAAGTTTGTGCCTGGTTTCTCCTGATTTTCACCCTGCACACCTTTTCCATTTACTGATTTTAATCTATATCCTTTCACTATAATAAACTGCAACTGGGAGCATAGCAGCTTTTCTGAGTCCTATGATTCCCAGTGTATCAATGAACCTCAGTATGATCTTGGGGACCCCCAACTCACTATCTAAATAAATTTTTCATTGAAAATTAGTGAGAAGGGAAAAGATGGCTTTCAATACTAGTGCAAAGTTAATACTTTATTCTTAGAGCGGCAAGTTGTTTTTAGGGGATTAAAAATGTAAGATGTTTAAGGGAACATGAATTTGGATGCATTGAACAGAATTGGTAACCTGAAGGAGAAACTGGAGGCACATTGTTTCAAGTTAGGAAGCTATTGCAGTAATTAAACTGAGCTGACACATTTTCACGTCAGATTTTCAGATATGATAAAGGCTGGAAGTACAGAGTTTCAAAAGATGTACATAAATTTATCGAAAGGAAATTTTGGAATGGTGATTCTAACCTTTAAGGTTGGTGCCAAGGAAGGAAAACAACTAACTTTGCAACAATCTGTTCAACAAACAATGAGAGTTACCAAATGCCAGACACTGCTAAGTGCTGGGAACCTAGATGTAACCAAAGACTTACAAGATACTTGTCTTTAAGACAGACTTTGAGAAATTCAAGTGTAGGGTAAGGCCACCTCCCCAGCAAGTAAATACTGACATGTTGAAGATATGTACTGGGTGATATGAGAGCCCACAGGACAGACACCTAGAGAAAGTTTAATAGCAACACTAGGCTGGACTGAGTGGTGAATAGGTTGATATAGCAATTTAATAAATGTGTTATTGTCAATGTAGGCATTTTGCTCATAGCTTAGGGCAAGTGATAAAAAACAGAGCTTAACAAAGGACTGGATGTTTTAGTTTGACAGCAGTGTCAAAATTACAGATTAGAGAACTAATGACTAGCCATACCGAAGACAATTATCTGGAAAGGCCTTCCCTAAGTGCCAATAGATAATGAAAATATAATCAACAGCTTTAAGTGACCCCATGCATCTTAATGCCTTTCAAGCAAAATGTTTTTCTGACTTCCACATATAAACAACCTAAGCATTGTGCAGTAGCCATGAGGGATCAGGTATCCAAGTGAATATTATATTGTCTTTGTAGAGCCATTGGAGGGAGTAATAGTTTCAGAGTCATGAAACAAATCATAAGTAGCTGCTCTGGTGCTCTCTAGAGGCAGAACTTGCTGAATTTGAAGACTATTAATGGTGCAGCTCTCACTGGTACAAGTGAAAAATCTCTCAGCCCTACATAGCATCTTTAAGAAAGCTTTAATTTTGGTTTTTCAGAGCAATATTCACATGACATCTTTAGGATCTGGAATCTATTGCCATTAGGTTGGAACTCTACCTAAACTAAAAATAAGTGGTCTCTATCAAGTTGAAATTACTTTAATATTTTCATTTATGTTTATACTATTTGTTTAAATGCAGAGAACATGGCTAACCATTCAGGACCATTTAATTATCAAATTATTAATGATTCTTCCATAATAAACATAAACTGTCATATTTGTTGACTTATGTTTCATTCCGTGGAATTCAAATTTAATTAATTGATAAAGCACATTGTACTTTATAGTAGTTTATTCCTTAAGTGTTTGAATTTACACTTTTTTCTCCTGTGACAGCATCTATTCCCAAGGCAATCAACATTTTAATGGAATGAACTGAGGTTTGCAATTGCTAATGTTATTCTCCCATCCCAGTTTCTACTTGTTTCTTGTAAAAAAGGAGGTTTCTAAATCTTGACTCTTGATTGACAATTAATGGGCTAAATTTCCCATTAGCAAACACTTTTCACATATACACTAATATTAGTATCTAAATTATATTAAAATCTGTAATTTGGTAGCAATTGACTTGAAATTTGTGATACTTCAACTTCCGCTAAGTTGTAGTTTTGCTTGTATCACTCATAAAGAGTTGCTAAAAATGCAAAGGGCAAATTTGAAATAACTATAAGAATAAACCTTTAGTGAACTTTTTAATATGCAATACTCAGTTGTAAATAACCATTATCTTTACTGAATCAGATGTTTCATTAACTGTTAGCAGTTATTTCGAGTTATTTATATATCACAGAATTTCGAACTAAAGGTAGAGATCATCTAGCTGAATTTCCTTTATATTAAAGAAGAGGAGAAAATCTTAATACTAAGTATGTGTGAGCCTGGAGCTGCTATGGAGCATGTAGAGAGAGTCTCCTAGGTGATACCGACTCAGGAAAGCAGAATCAAGCAATAAAGAGACATTTTGGGCCTGATGACATCATTTCAGCACCTGGATCCAGCAATGCCTAAAGATGTGACTCCTAGACGTTTCACTTACATGAGCCAAAACAGTTCCTTTGCATCAATCGCTCTGTGATGCATTTTATAATGTACAACCAAGAATCTTAATATTTATTATTTTGCATTAAATATCAGTAAGTTTGATATAAAAAGCTCAGTAAAATTCATTAATTTGAGAATGTGTCTATATCATAGTAAAGTTTTAAACCTACATAATTTTCAATATTTGTACCTTTTACTGCAAAAATAAAAATGAGTTTATCCTTGCCCTAAAGCTGTAAAATTAAACTCTGTACAATTCTAGTTATTTGAAATATAAAATTATTGGTCATTTCATGTATACATTTGTGGTAACACTTTAACTTTTTCCCTGTAAGGCCATCTTTTGTATGTTTCCGTTTCCATCAAGCAGGCTTTTAATGCAGCTTTATCTTCTGGGTTTCCCTAGTCATAATTAAGGGTTTGGCCCTAGTTCACAAGTAATCTTCTAGCACAAATTTTATAAACAAATGCCCTGTGAATCTGCATGGCATAAATCAAGTCTCTAGATCCTGATCACTTCTATGTGAATTTGTAATATTCTGCTTTTGGACTTGTAAGACCAAGAGCAGACTCCCTAAACACAGAGGAGGCAGTAATTTAGGACAGCTTAAACATTCTGGCTGACTGCTTCATCAATGCTATTTAATAACAGAATTCTGGGGACGTCTTGAAATAGATACATTGGCAGATTTTTTGTTTTTGTTTTTGCTTGTCTCACAGATAATGCTGATGAAGAAACCATAAAGTGTCATTTGAAAGGAAGTTACGATTATTATTGGTGAGTACATCAGTTAGAATGGTATTTGTCTATAAGCACTGGAAACTCTGACTGCCAGTGGCTTTAACAGGCAGGAGTTCATTTATCTCGAGAGAAAAGAACAGAAAAGTGAAAAGGAAGGCAGTTCAGACTGGGGCACCTACTCAAAGAAGTGACCCAGTACCCAGGCCACTATTTTCTGTTTGCCATTCTTTTGTTCTAATAATTTGCCTGTGGCGTCTCGTGACTCGTATTTTCCATCTAATTAGAATAAAGAAAGACGAAATAGGAAAGTGAGATTATCATATGGGAAAAACAAATGCTTTCCCAACTATAACCAGCAGACTATATTGGCAAAATATACTGCTTGAATGCCATTGGCCAGATCTTTGTCATATGGTCACCCTAACTACAAGGGAGGCTAGGAAGGTAAGGGATTTTTTTCCTTTTATAGTGACATTTTGCCACTCCAAATAAAAAAAGCGTTGCTGTTAGGAAAAAGAGAAGAATGGGGATGGGGTGGACAACCAATAATGCCTGCCATTGTGCTAGTATAGAAGCAAGTATCTCAGAGGCAGGTGAAAACAACTTCTATGCCCATACAGGATTCTTGTTTATCTCTGATATAAAATGCAGAATATGAATTTTAATAAATTCTCCAAGTGAGTCATATGCACATTAAAGTTTGAGGAGCACTGATCTATACTGTCTTTCTACACACTGTTTTACCTTACTTTATCCTTCAGGGTTCTGGCATCAAGTCCCTCCCTATCAGTCTTTAAAAACTGTGGCCTTAAATCAGTAGGGATATAGAAGACATGAACAATACTTTCATCCATCTTGACTTAATTGCCATTTATAGAACGTTCTATCCCAAGACATCAGAATATATATTCTTTTTAAACATTTAATGAAAGGATTTAACTCCCAAACTCCAAAGCAAGATGTTCTAAGAAGACTCATTTAATCTTAAAAAACCAGATTTTAAATTGTACAGGAGAAATGCTTATATGAGAACAGAATTATGGGGCACTCTGAATACTAATTTAAGAAAGAAATATAAACCCCTTTTAAAACTCACATAATTTTCCCATTTCCCTTGAAGAAGATATTAATATTTCTGATATCACATAGGAGTAAAAATTGAGGGGAGGTCCCAATATCCAATATTAATAGAGCTGTGATTATTCAAACTTTAGACTTAAATTTTTTAAATAGAGTAATGGTTGTTTAGTAGAGATTAATATCTAAATAAGGAAAATGAAGAAAGGGACTAAAAATCAAGTAAATAGGATAATTGAGTTTTAATGGGAAAGGATTTTTGTATCATGATTTTACCACCCTGAATATCAAACTCAGTGATGTCTCCAAAAGGCAAAGGGAAGTGTACCAATTTTTGGGGCACTATAGAAAGTGAAAAGTCATCTGCCAGATCTAACATGGTATACTCTAATGGAAAAATCATCAAGATTCTCTTCCTTCTTCTGATTCTATGGTAACAGTTTAGTCGAGAAAATAAATCACAATTTGTGATTTCAAACATTTAATATGTGCACATGTATATTATAATATACTCATCCTTTATCATGCTTTTTTGAATAAATTTGCCACCTTATTGCATACGAAGAATATCTCCATATTCTTATAGCTGCTTTTCTTGGTTGCTTTCTAATTCCTTTCCTCCCTTATTGGTTACGAATTGTTCAGTTCTAACAACGATATGTAAATTTTAATACTATAGATATATTGCTGTTAATTATTACACCTAAAAATAAATTATTTTACAGATGCTACTAAGAATGTCTTTTTTTTTTCTGAGATTCTTGCCATAGTTTAAGGGTGATATGTAATGGGATAAGTGATGGTATGTAAAAATAGCAAGGACACACTTTTTTAAAAAAGAAAAGGTTATATTTGAAGAAAGCCCTGGACTTTGATGATTTAAGAAGAATTTTAATTATTGTCCTCAAGCAAGATTAAATTTTCTGGTTTGATGTGGCTATATTTTTCATTTACTACAGTAAAAAAGCATATGAAACTATAAACAAGACACCTGCATGTGTATGCTTATTGCACTATTCACAGTAGCAAAGTCATAGAACCAAACTAAATGTCCATGAGTGGTTGATTTGATAAAGGAAATATTTCATATATACATATTATATATATACCCACACACACACACACACATATATATAACATTTTTGTATATATACACAATAACATTTACTGTTTACATATTGTATATATAGTGTGTGTATATAGAGTGTATATATATATTATGTGTATATATATACACACATTCCATGATATATTATATATAATATATAAATATATAATATATATTATATTATATATAATATCATATATATTATATATATGATATTATATATATATAATGGAATACTATGAAGCCATAAAAAAGAATTAAATCATGTCCTTTGCAGAAACATGGATTGAGCTACAGCTTATTATCCTAAGTGAACTAACTTGGAAACAGAAAATCAGCTATCACATGTTCTCACTTACCAGTGGGAGCTAAACAATGGGTACACATGGATGCAAAAATGGAAATAATAGACACTTGGGACTACAATGGGGGGAGTATAAGAGGAGGCTCAGGGTTGAAAAACTACCTATTGGGTAATGTTCACTCTATGAGTGATGGGTACACTGGAAACCCAATCTCCACCTTTACACAATATACCCATGTAATAAACATGCTCATGTATCCCCTGAATCTAAAATTAAAAAAAAAGTATATGAAATTTAAATTTCAAATTATTACAGAACTCAACTGACAGATTTCAAATACCTTATTTTCCTATACAGCTGAGAGGTAGTTATTCATTTGTTAAACTTGGTTTTGGTACATTCTGGAAAAATATGAAGAATAATGAGTATCAAATTGGGCCAAATAACAATAATATTCATCTTTGCTATGTGATCTAATTCAAAGAGTACAGGTTTGGGGTCAGACATATTTGAGATCAATTCCACGTTCTGTCTATTACTAACTCCTTTTTATAAGGCTAGGGTGTGGATTAAATGAGATTAAATGTACATAATCTACAAAAGGTTACATTACTTCCTCCTATTTTATGATTATACATAGAATAGGGTATTCATTAGGTTACCATCTAGAGTACTACTGACAAATAATTAATTTTTGGAAATGAATCTAATTCATTATATATTGAAATGCCAGTTTCATGCCATCCAAATGATCTCTTGTGGAAAAAATTAGTTAAATTTAATTATTAGTAGCAGGTCATTTAGATAAGTGAAATTATAAATGGTACAGGTTGCTTTGGTTTGTTTAAAAAACTAAAGAAAAATGATTGTGTAAGTTCAGGTCCTTCCCAGAAAAACAAAAAGAAAAAGAAAAAATAAGCACACACACACACTGTGGGGGCAATGGGAGAGTGTCTGCATTTACACATAGCTACTAAGTAGAAAGCTGTAAATAAATACACTGACAATGGAGATGAAAAAAAGGAGATGAACTGAAAGAGACATTGAATAAATGGATTCTGTAAGGTGGACATTTTGCTTGTAACAATTACCAAAGAAAAAGAAGAGAGAGAAAGGAGCAAGAAAAGTGAGTGAGAAAGAGGAAGGAAGGAGTGGTAGAGACAGAGATGTGACAGGACAAACCAATTAGGTATGAGCTTAAACCAAGGAAGTAAAAGAAAAAGATAAGAATAGTAAAGTCCATGAAAATACATATATTTTTTATAGACATTTATAATTAAATTCGTGTATATTATTTTACAATTATTTATAAACTTATTGTAATAAATATTAATAGCTTAATTTTATAACTATAAACTGTCATGCAGTTTAATATGCTTATTAGTACTACCTGACAGCTGTAGATTACTAGACAGAGGAAGAGAGAGAGGTGCAAAAATAGATAAATTAATAAAATCTGATACTTATTTCTATATATGGTTTGAAACATATATTTAATGATACATGGGCATGGGTTAAAACATGAGAAATTATGGTCTAAAATTCCCTGTATAAGCTTACAATTAGAAGATATCAGAGAACATACTGTATTCTTCTTTTTTATTTATAGTTCTTTAACATAACTCAATTGAACTTACACATCATAAACATCAATAGGGACTATAAATGTATGCCATACATTTAGAAATTCAAAAATACTAATTGCTAGGCATATTATGCAGATTGCATTATTGTAACGTTGCATTTTAATGCCTTTTATGTGCTAGACATTATTCTAGGTGCTCCAAGAAATCTACAAATATGACTCCTGATCTCAAACAGCTTATAATACTGCAGGAGATATAAAATGGGTATAAGAATAACAATAAAACAAAAATTCCTGAGGTTGGGAAGCTCTAGATTGTGGTTATCAAGAGCTACTGCTTCTGGAATTATTTTAGGAGAGCATGCATTCTGGGATTTGGATGAAGAATTTTTACCATACTCTTAATGAATATATTTAGGAAGTAGAGCGAAATCCCTTTGTAATATTGGTCTAGGGAAGAGAATTTAAATTCGTCTTACAAGATAACCAATATTTCTAAGATTTTGTTCATTCGAAGTATAGAACCAGTAATGAAGATAGAGAAAAAGTTATCTCTCTTTAGATACATAGAGTTCTCTCTCTATATACGTATAATTACTAATATATATTAGCTTTATATATATTACATATATGTTTATAGATAATATATAATATTACATGTGTTTATATATAATATTACATTTATTATATATAATTTTTAGGTTATATATTACATATATTATATATTATATATATTATATAAAATATATATATTATATATATATAAAATATATATATTATATATATATATATATAAAAGCTTTGGAACTGAGAGGTACCAGGGAGATTTCATGATTACTGCTGTAATTAATTAATTCAAGAAAATAACATTTTATTAGGCATAACTGATATAAAAGGCTACAATTAATTTGATTTAAATTCACAGTAAGACTCCTTACCCTCAACTTATTTTCCCAAATAGAGAAACCAACTAGAAACACTCTCTAAATAGATGCTGAATCTAATTAGTATAACATAGTCCACATGCATAGTATATTTGCATTGTACATTGTGTTGCAAAATATGTATTGTAAAGTAATTTCTAGAAGAACAGACTTGCCAGAGTAGGTATTGCTTATGTCAATTTCATGAAGATAAAGAAGCCAATCAACTCACCTATGGTCCTGAGGCCGTGGTTAACTGAGATCTGCCTTCAAACACTTGATGAGGAAAACAAGTATTATTACTTCAACTAGAACAAACTCTAGGCCTAATCAGTCTTCTCAGAAATAAATTTCAACTGGAGTGAAAACATAACTAAGTTTGACTTCTTCAAGTGGATCTTATTGGATCCCACATTTTGATACTATTGCTGTAAAAACACTATGGGGAGAGGAAAGAGAATGGGTTTGGGAGCCTGGCAGGCTTGGAGTTAAATTACGGTTTAACCACTTTTTTTAACTGTAGAATCTTGGGCCAATTAATCTCTCTGAACCATAGTTTTGTAATTAGTAAAAACAAGAAAATGACAGCATGGCAACCTTGCAGAGTCATTATAATTATGCAGAGAAGATATGCTCAGCACATAATATGGTGTCTAACCCAGAGTAAAACACTGAATAAATATTAGTTCCATCTCTCCCAACTCCCTTAGTTAAAAGATAATAAAATAATCATAAAATTGTACCAGCGTAAAGACTATTCTTCAGAATTCTCATCCATTACTAAAAAGTATAAGGAATTCAATTAAACAATAGACAAATATATAATAACATTAAGAATATAATGTTCTGAGGCTTTGCTACAAAGTACCCCTTTGGAACATAATTTAACAGTATTCAGAATGAATATTCATTATACTCTTGGTAGGCAATTAATGCATTAAAATATCTCACGTGGCACATCATCATATGCAAGGGACAATGTGATTTATGAAAATTTGATACCTAAAAGTGAATTACAGTTATCATAATCCTAACCTGACCCTATCAAACTAACAGAAATTATCATCATGAACAGAATTGGTGTCACAATTGGAGAATGACAAATTTAAATAGCATGATGTTTCTGAGTTTATTCCAGTAGGGTCAGAGAGCATACTTATTTTGCTCTTTAATCCTTTAGTCCAAGGAGGGAATATTGGTAGACACCATTGAGTATGGCACAAAGAATCCATTGTAAGGCCTAGAGGCATTGTATTTTGCAAGATAGCAGATGATAGAAAACAGGTAAGAGACAATGACCCTTGCAAAAACTTTCAAGCTGCCAGGGGAGATATGTGCAAGAGAGACCAATGTACTTACTTATTCTCCCTATTCTTCTTCTCAGGAAGATCCTAATAAATTCGTTTAGTCCTAGCCATTTTATCTATCCTTTGACTGAATCCTGCAAACGTGGCCATTTCTGTTCTCTTGGAAAGAACAAATGAAAAAGTTCCATGTTAAGAATTCATCTATTATGAACGATGGAGGTTATACTCAATGAATTAAGTTGAAGAAGAACCACTAAGAAAGTGGAGGCATGAGCCAGAGTGGTACCATCTGGAGATGCAACTCATATTAACATGTTCAAGCTTCCAGAGTGTGTCATCAGTTGTCCCTTTCTCCAGTGGGATAAAAGTTTGTTCATCTCATGTAAGCAAAACTGTCCCTTTTTTTTTTTTTTTTTTTTTTTGAGATGGAGTCCTGCTCTTGTCGCCCAGGCTGGAGTGCAATGGCAAGATCTCAGCTCACTGCAACCTCTGCCTCTGGGGTTCAAGCGATTCTCCTGCCTCAGCCTCCCGAGTAGCTGGGATTACAGACATGCACCACCACACCCAGCTAATTTTTGTATTTTTAGTAGAGACGAGGCTTTGTCATGTTGGCCAGGCTGGTCTTGAACTCCTGACCTCAGGTCATCCGCCTGCCTTGGCCTCCCAAACTGCTGGGATTACAGGCATGAGCCACCACACCCAGCCCTAAACTCTATTTCTAATAAAGGGTTTGTGATTCTTGTTTTAAGTGGTGATCTCCTGGGATTCTCTCTTTTAGGTGGCAGAGAAGCTGTCTGGACTACTTCTTATAGCATGATGGTTCAAAGAGTTAGCATCATAGGATGTCACTTTTCTAAACCTTTCTATAATCATGCTTTATCAAGCATTATGACAAGACCTATGCCAAAGGACAAAAACAAACAAAAAAACTCGAATGGCTACAATCCATTGCATTGGCATTTAATTTTTTAAACTATTTAAAAAGCTATTTGCTGATTAGTCTATTATGGTATATTGTAACAAAACTTAGCTGCCTTGAAAATTGAATATAATTAAAGATTTAAGTAAGGGGCCATAGAGATCACCCTCAAAGTAGAAGCATATGTAACATATAAAGTAATTTAAAAAGTATATTTAGGTAAGAAAATATGTTTTATTTCCCAATATTAGGGCATAACCTAGTACCCCTGAAAGATATTTAATAATTACTTGTTGAATGAATAAGTGAATGAAATTAATGTTTTCCTTGGAAAAGATTTTTGAAAAACCATTAAAACTAACTGTTCTGTATGGGTACCTTGAAGATCAGAACTACACCTATTTCATGTTTGCATTTCTGGCATCTAGCAAAATGCCTGACTCATAGAAGTTTCACTAAATGTAGACTAAACTCATGGTGGCCTCATGCAGTTGTTCAGGTCATGCACTACACAAGTCACCACATCTAAGGGGAAACAATTTTCACTATAGTATTATATTTTTGTTTTTGTTATGCATTTTTGTACATCTATTAAAACTTTGAGTCCAGCAATGGTCTCTTTGTACGTTTATTACAGAAATGCAAATCTTCTGGCTAATGCCAATAAAGTATCTTTGTTTTAACAAAATTAGTAAATCATGACAATTAGCCAACAGATGAAATAAAAGTATTTTGTTCTAATGGGAGTCAACATATATCATTCCGTTCAACTTATGAAAGGGAAAGGATATTGGTAGACTGTTAATACAACCATGTGTAAAATAACTTGTGATTTTCAGTAAAAAAATGCTTTTAATTTCTATAAGAATCCACAAGAGTAAGCTGAAAATATAATTTGGTATTAGTGTACAGTGTCTAAACCTGACATGTCTTTTTTTCTTTTTAAATCTGACATTTCTTATTGTAGTTCATATTGTCTTCTGTTTGTTTACAGTCCTAGTTTAAATAGACAAGCATTTTTATTATGAATAAATCATTATATCATATTTAATGGTTATTAGTAATAATTCACTTGTAAAAGCAGTAGATCCATTTTATAACAAATCCAATGTTATAAGTATAGAGAAACAAATAATATACTTATTTCAAAGTATATATGTACTTAAAATAATTTACTTAATTTAAGTAAAAACAAATATTATACTTAATTTGCTTTTTACTTATATAATGGTACTATATGGACTTCTTGAACATAGTGAACTGTAGAACTTAAAAGTTTCTCCTAAATGTGGTATATATACACAACGGAATACTATCCAGGCTTCAAAAAGCAGGAAACAACACTGGCAATTAATTTTTAAAACTATTTAGAAATATAAATATAATTTATAAATATAAATGCAATTTTAAACTATTTATAAATATAACAAAGTTTTAAAAATTAAATATCATTTGCAACAACCTAGAGGGCATTTGCTAAGTGAGATAAGCTAGGCACAGAGGGACAAATACTGTATGATCTCACATATAAGTGGCATCTAAAAAATTGGAACTCACAGAAGTAGAGAGTGAATGGTGCTTACCAAATGCTCGTGGTTTTTGGGAGGTAGAGAGAAAAGGGGGAGCTGTTGGTCAGTGTACAAAGTTTCAGTTGGACAGGAGGAATAAATTCTGGTAATCTTTTACACAGTATGATGACCATAGTTAATAATAATGTATTTTATACTTCAAAATGGCTAAAAGAAGATTGTAAATGTTCTCACCAGAAATAAATGATAATATTTGTGGTGGCAAATATGTTAATTACCCTGATTTGAGCATTCCATATAAATACACGCATCAAAACATCACATTGTACCCCATAAATATATGTAATTATAATTTGTTAATTGAAAACTAAAAAAAACCCTCAAAAAGCACAAAAGTTGTACCATCTTCCAAGCATACTCACTGACAGGAGAACAAGAGAATCAAAATTAATGGAAAAAAAGGCATGACGTAGAAAAAAAATTGAAAAAACATGTATTATTTAATGAATATTCATACTTTATATTTCTACTTCTGGTATATTTTAGATTTTAAAGAATTTATCCATTTTATCTAAGTTGTTAAAATTGTTGGTAATAGGTTTTTCTTAATATTACTTTATTATTTTTTAAATGTCTATGGATCTCTCCCCTTTCATTCCTGATATTGGTCATTTGTATTCTGTCTCTGTCACTCTCTTACAAGGGCTAGCTATGGTTTATCAATTTAGTTACTCTTTTCAAAGAACCATGTTTGGTTTCATTTATTTTTTCTCTACCTTTTGTACATTTTATGTTTCATTGATTTCTACTCTTATACTTTTCCTTCTACTTTTTTAAAGCTTAAGTTGGAAGCTTAGGTCATTCATTTTAAGTCTTTATATATAAGTATTCAAAGGTACAAATTTCTCTTTAATCACTGAATTAGCTTCATCCCACATTTTCGTACCTTATGCTTTAACTATCAATCATTTAAAATGTTTTCTAATTCCCTTCATGATTTCTTTTTTGATCCATGGCTTATTTAAAATGATCTTAAAATATTATTTTTAAATATTTGTGGATTTTCCAGAAATGTATGTTTTACTGAATTCTAATTTCAATCTGTTGCCATCAGAGAACATATACTCTTGCATTTCAAACCTTTTTTTTTTTTTTTTTTTTTTTTGAGACAGAGTCTCGCTCTGTCGCCCAGGCTGGAGTGCAGTGGCGCGATCTCGGCTCACTGCAAGCTCCGCCCCCCGGGTTCACGCCATTCTCCTGCCTCAGCCTCTCCGAGTAGCTGGGACTACAGGCGCCCGCCACCACGCCCGGCTAATTTTTTGTATTTTTAGTAGAGACGGGGTTTCACCATGGTCTGTCAGCATTTCAAACCTTTTAAATGTATTCGAACTTGTTTTATGGTTCAATGGTCTACCTTGGTAAATGTTTCATGACTATATAAAAAGAATCTGTAATCTTCAGGTATTAGGTGTAATATTCTATATATGTTAATAGGTTTAGTTGATTGGTAGTGTTGTTCAAATTGTCTGTGTACTTACTGATTTCCTTTCATCTAGTTCTTTATTGGGAGAGCAGTGATAAAATCTTCAACCATTACAAAAGAAAGTTTGGCTTCAGATATTATTTCTTAATTTGACAAATCACTTCTTAAATAATCCAAAATTCCTGAATTTTAAGAGAAACTAATAAATTTACATAATGATTTTTAAAATGCTTTTTCATTGTCAAAACTTTCATAATCTTACTTTCCTCTTTAGCAGGACTACTAAAAGAAAATCTACTATCAGAAGTTTTAACCAGATTGCTGTATCTGAGAAAAAGAACGTTTGGGTCTCTTATTTTTCCTGAGAAATTACTTGGTGATTGCTAAGTTAAAAAAAGTTTGATAAGTAACATTACTATTTTAATACTGATATTAATATAAAGTAGCAACCATATTATGTAATACTAATTTCTGACAGTAGGAGATAGCAGCTCATAACTGTATTAATAATTATATAAAATTAGTATATATCTATCCACTTCAAATTTCTGAGCTGTATGAGTTTTATATTAGTATGTAATTAAAAAATTATGGCTGAGTAGTCCTAAATTGAGGTTGGTACAACTCTTTAACTGGAGGTGGCATGATATGATGGGAAGAGTTACGAAGTTAAAAGAGTTTAGTAGTTCTTGCCCTGGCTCTTACACGGAGCTGTATTTTCTTGGTTAAGTACTTTCTCTTAGGCTCAATGTCTTCTATCAGGTGTGGATCTTATCTGTCCTTCTTAACTTACAATAGTTGTTGCCAGAATTTAACGAGGTAACATATACTACTATTTTGTGAGATAGTGAAGTAACAGAAGAATTTGCTCTTGAGCTTTATTACTGAAACTATTCTAGAATCCCAAATAACACCCATTGTCTATTTTAACATAGGTTTTATGATTTCAAAGTTCTGCAGTATTCACAAAATATTGTAAATCCTAACATTGCTTATTAGGTAGTCTATTGTTTGTGGTTTATAATTTCATGCACACAGGTTTCTATAGCAGCCTTATTCACAATTGCCAAAACTTGGAAGCAACCAAAATGTCCTTTGACACCTGAGTGTATACTTAAGCTGTGGCACATCCAGATAATGGAATATTACTGAGTATTAAAAAGAAATGAGCTCTCAAGCCATGAAAACATGGCTAGTGATACAGTTTGGATATTTGTCCCTGCCCAAATCTCATGTCGAACTGTAATCCCCAGTACTGGAGGTGGGGCCTGGTGGGAGGTTATTAGATCATGGGGGTGGATTTCTTGTGAATGGTTTAGCACCATCCTCTTGGTGCTATCCTGGTGACAGTGAGTGAGTTCTCATGAGACCTGATTGTTTAAAAGCGGGTGGCACCGCCCTTCTCTCTCTCTCTCTTGCTCCTGCTTTTGCCAGGTGATATGCCTACTCCCCTTTGCCTTCTGCCGTGACTGGAAGCTTCCTGAGGCCTCCCCAGAAGCAGATGCTGGTATGCTCCCTGTAAATCCTGTAGAACTGTGAGCCAATTAAACCCCTTTTCTTAAAATACCCAGTCTCAGGTATTTCTTTATAGCAGTGCAAGAACAGCCTAATACAGACATGGAGAAAACTTAAATGCATATTACTAAGTGAAAGAAGCCAGTTTGAAAGGTTACATAGTGTATGATTCCAACTACAGTATATGACATTTGAGAAAAGGCAAAGGCCTGGAGACAGTAAGATCAGTGGTTGCCAGTGGTTGGAGAGGGAGAGATTAAAGGGCAAAGTAGAGAGAATTTTTAGGGCAGTGAACCTACTCTATATGACACTGTAACAATGGGGGACTCATCATTACACATTTGTCCAAACCCATAGAATGTACAAGACCAAGAGGAACCCTAATGTAAGCTATGGGCTTTCGGGTGATAGTGATGTCTCAGTGTAGGTTAATCAACTAACGAATGTACAACTCTGGTGGGGTGATAATAGGGTAGGCTATGCA
This sequence comes from Symphalangus syndactylus, assembly GCF_028878055.3. Taxonomy (NCBI): domain Eukaryota; kingdom Metazoa; phylum Chordata; class Mammalia; order Primates; family Hylobatidae; genus Symphalangus; species Symphalangus syndactylus. The sequence continues at coordinate 108,399,968 of NC_072428.2, forward strand.
TGTGTGAGACCAAGCAGGATATGGAAAATCTTTGTATCTTCTTTTCAATTTTGCTGTGAATTTAAAACTGCTTTAAAAATTGTCTATTGGCTCGGCACGGCGGCTCACGCCTGTAATCCCAGCACTTTGGGAGACCGAGGCGGGCAGATCACGAGGTCAGGAGATCGAGACCATCCTGGCCAACATGGTGAAACCCCATCTCTATTTAAAATACAAAAATTAATTGGGTGTGATGGCGCATACCTGTAATCCCAGCTACTCGGGAGGCTGAGGCACTAGAATCGCTTGAACCCAGGAGTTGGAGGTTGCAGTGAGACGAGATCGCGCCACTGCACCCCAGCCTGGCGACAGAGGCTCAGTCTCAAAACAAACAAACAAAAGGTATGTTGACTTCATCAAAAATATTTTTAATTCATAAGTGAATATGTTATGGGAGTTTTTTCTCTTATTACATGCTTTTCTACAATATGCTAATATTTGTTCATCAGAAAGGTGTCTACTAAAATGGAAATGATGGTGTATATACTTTATTTCTATTGCTATTTATATTTAATGAAACCACTTTAAAGTTGTCAATCAAGTGGCCTATAATAGTGAGTTGTGAAAAGACAAGGATCCAGATAAAGGTGTGTTGTCCCCCGTACCCCTCTGTTCCCCACCCCTCCCATCCTTTGTGCTGTTTTTAAAGATTTGATTCATGAAAGCCTGACAGGCACAGTTGGCCTGGAAGCTGTGTGCAGTTACTGTTTTAGGTGCTTCGGTGTCCCTGACTGAAGGAGCCTTAGAAGGACAGAACAGGCCTCTCAGAACTTCAGGACTTGACCAGCTCCCCAGCGGTGGAGTCGAGGTCGGAGTGTGCCTCTCCTAGAATCCGTCCTGGGCTCAGCTCCACGGGGCCTGTCTGCGTCCTGAAGCGCCTTCCTGTTACCTGTCCTTTTTGATTCCTAGGTTGAGCCCATAGATCCCCAGCAAAACACTGTGCCGCACTTTCGCCACGTTGCCCACGCGGCACCCCGGTGGATTTTCCCGAGCTCTGTCATGGGGCACGGTTCCCATCCCTCGTCTCTAGCCAGCGCCCTGAGGCCTCTCCTCTAGCCCCAGAGGAGCCGGGGGCCACTGTCCCTTTCTTCTACGGGAGAACAAACCGTTTCATCTCTCTGGGGAGAGGGTTCAGGATACCCCGGACAAGTCCAGACGCGCAACTCTCCTCTCTGCTTTTCGCAGGAACCCTTACACTAGTGCTGGGTCAAAAAAGCAGGTCTCGCCGTGGCCCCGCCGCAGCAAAGCCCTGCAGCTTACAGTCCGTGACTTCCGAGGCGGGCAAGGACGCCATGGCCAACTCCGTAAATGGCAGGTCTGCCCATGCGCGCGTCCTTTTGGCGGGCGCAGACCCAGCGCGCATGCGCAAACCAAGCACGCCGGCTCTAGGCTCTAAACTCGGTGGCGGTGGTGTTCTTTGCTAGGTTTGGAGGCATATGGGGAGGCGTTCAAAGGAAGGCGGTGTCTATGGACAAGCAGGCTTGCACAGGATCTGGGCCGTGCCGACGAGGGCGCCAGGACCCTGAAAGTCTCGTCCCAGTAAGCTTCCCCTGGCATCTTGCACTTAACATTTTTTTTTTTAAGAGTCTCCTTATCCCACTTTAATAGCAGCTACCTCAGTCCTGGAGCATGTTCTCTTCCCACGTCCCTCTGGGCTCTTCCGCATATGTTTCTTGAAGGTAAAGGGGATGATTAATGATTGAGAGCCCATTCAGCAACCCATGTCCCAGCTGTTTTCAGAGAGTGTGGCAGCACATCTCCAAGGGAAACTTATAAGAAAGAAGAAAAGTACGCCTAGATGTAAAGAAAAAAAGGTATTCAGCAGAATCACTCCTCCTCTCCTCTTCTGGCTCTGTCTCATTCCATAAAACCTTACGTTTAAATTTTAACCCTAATGTCAAATGAGTGTCATGAATTCAATCATAGAGATACACTTAAAAGATCTGAAGAAATCAAATTTGTAGCCAATGAATACAATTTATATCAAAGATACATGGTTCCTAGTATACACATAGGGTAAAGGAGAAAAGGTTCTCCTTTATGAGGTCAGTCCTGGGAAGTGACCAGTACATCATCTTTATATTACATCAAAGGAAATGGAGCTATGGTTAATGTCTTAGTCTGTTTGTGCTGCTATGACAAAATTCCTTGAGACTGGATAATTTATAAACAATAGAAATTTATTTCTTACAGTTCTGGAGGCTGGGAATTCCAAGATCAAGGTGCCAGCAGTTTTGGTGTCTGCTGAGAGCCCAGTGTCTGCTTTCAAGATGATGTCTTAAACACTGTGTCCTCTAGAGGGGACAAATACTGGATCCTCACATGACAGACAGAAGGAAAGAGTTAAAAGGGCCAAGATAGTTATCTCCAGACCTTTTATAAGGCAGTAATCTCATCCATGAGGGCAGAGCCTTCATAGCCTAATCACCTCCAAAAGGCCCCTCCTCTTAGTACTGCTGGGTTGGGAAGTGAGTTTCAACATAAACTTTGGAGGGGATGCATTCAAACCCTAGCAGTTAAGAAGCTTGAAAATTATTATGCTTCTAAGTGGCTGAGTAGGAATTTGAATCTACTACATCATTTTCATTCTGTCACTAAGATTAAATTTATATATATAAGATTGAATATATATATATTAATTTATATATAAATGTATAAATTAAGATTATCAATGGAAATAGTAAATATATTAAAGAGGCATACAATATGGAGAATTTTTCTCTTACAATGTTTGTACAGGACAGAAAAAATAATTTAAAAGCTTTAATAATAACTCTCATTAAATAGACACATTTTCTGAAGATTTAAAACGTAAAAATTAGGAGGCAAAGATATAATATTAGAATATGTGTCAGAGAGTGCATGTACAAATAGACAATGGCCAGACCATGTATGATAGTAGAACTCTGACCCACAGCCTCTGCAGCCATCAGCCCAGAATGGTCAGTGACTGCCAGTATTTTGCCTCACTCCAACCATAACCAACCAGAGAAAACCAAATAGATCCTCAAACCAATCACATAAGTTGCACCATTTCTAGTTAGCCAACAACCCCCAATCAGAGCACACCAGAAGCCTTTTTTTTTTTTCACCATTAAAGTTTTTTCATTTTCCTTTTTGCCTTTGAGTCTCTGTCAGATGCAAGTAATGATGGCTGACTCCCTTACTATGCAAACTCTGAATAAATAGTTTCTGGTTATTCTCATTTGGGTTATCTTTATGTGAACAGTTTCCCTAGACCACCAGCAAGATTTGGTCTATACTGCCTATTACTGCAGACCCCATCCTTCAACCAGTGGTTCCCGTAGAGGTTCCTTGCACCTTGCTTTTCATGGCTTGTTGGGGCTTTGCTGATGTGACTAAGTCAGCGCAAGTCTGCGTTATGCTTTATGTGTGTGTGTTCAGTTCCTCTACTATTTTTTCTTCGATTTTCTTGGTTTCTTAATTTGGTATCTGGATTTTGCTACTGAGTCTCATTTGTTTGGCATCTTTGGTGAAATCAGGCCATTCTCTTTTGTCCCTTCTTGCTCTATTTTTGGGCTTTCATTTTGCATTGTGCTATCTAAAGTGTTGTTTGTCATGAGAAGGAGAATCACAAGATAAAACATATCCAGTGTTTTATAAGCCTGGTATTTAAGCTGGTCTCACAGACCAGTGAATGTACCAGGCTGGCATCCTGTTTGGACAGACTTTGTTTCTGGTCACCAAAAAAAACTGGATGAGGTGTCAGTTTTTTTGTCCTGAGACCTTGAATTCGAGTTCTGTTTCTGATTTTCCACCTGGCAGGGGATTGGGAGAGGGGCACATTGTAGAATCTGTGTTTGGAGCAGGTCAACCATCAGATCGGTACCTGAGGTACAAAGTGTCCAAGCATCACTTTTGTCAACATAAGAATCACAAATGTATAAATTAAGAAAGGAGACTTTATTTTTTATAAAAGGTTGCAGCCTATAAGGTGGCCGGCCATTCTGACAGGCTGGGAAGCCTAGCCTTTAGCAAAGACTGTTAGCAGGCACTTTGAAGGAGGAAGTGTTAGGGCAGGAACTTTATGCTGCACGGGTTGGCTAAAGATTACATATTTAACAGGTTATAGGAAGAGCTGTGAATAATCATAAAAGGGGTCACATGAATGATGAGCATACATGCATGCTACATGCATTCCATATTCACTTTGCATTTACATGCATTACGGTTAGGCCCATAAGTCAAAAGGTGAAGCAGGGATATAAAGGCACTCAAGCACAGAGCCTCTGTAAACTGGCCAGAGCCAGTCTATGGTCAGTGCTCTCTTATCAGAAGAAAGTTACTGAAATCAGTCTCTTGTCCAATCAAAGCAGAGGTTATGGCCTGTGGAACAGAGGGGTCAGTTATTCAGTGTCTGTTGGTTGGTGAAATGCAATTGTTTGAATATTGCTTATCTTGAGGTCAGTGCTTGTTTAGCTGCTGGAGAAAAAAAAAACAAAACCTGGTGACAGAACAGCGTTTATTCTTTAGGTGTAGGGGTGTGTCACTTAACCCTTGCCTGGCATGACTCTGTAGCAATAAGATAACAAATTAAAAACAGGACATAGATATCTTATTGCTAGGTATCTTATTTCAGTTTGATATCTTATTGCTACAAAGAGCCCATTATGTCATTCTTACGATCTCTATTTTGACATTAATGCTGATCAGTTATTGTGTCTGCACCACAAAAGGGAGGCGGTATAATGAGGCATGTTGAGCCTCCTGTACTGTCGTGGCTGGGAGCCCAGTTTTTAAGGTTTCTCTGGGGTCCATTCAGTCAGTTGCGGGGATTAGGATTTCATTTTTAGTCCTCACTTTAGACTGACTGCTGCCAGCTGTTATGGATGGAATCATCTAAATCAAAATTCTCTCCTCCTCCAGGAAAAGCTGCTTCTTCTTACATGTACACTTTTAAACCATGGAGGAAAAAACACTCATAGTACAAAACTGAAGCTAAAATGTGTCCCAGGTGGAGAGAACAACATGTGTGAGACCCCTGAGATCACAAATGGTTTGTGGCATGAGCACAAATGAGCAAGGGAGAATGGTTTAAAGATATACACAGAACATAGATCATGTAGAAGCTTAAATATACTTGCTAAGAATTTTTCATTTTTCTTCATGAAGAAACAACGTAGAGTTTTAAGCAAGGAGAGTGACACAATTTGATTCATGTTTTGGAAGAAGTATCTATATAATAATTATCTAGAAGGTTTTTTCTCTCAGTTAGGCACAGCCTGGTCCTATAAGATAAGCAGACATCAAGGGCTCAATAGATTATCTGAAAAATACTCCAAACCAGCTCTATCTCTTCTGTGTTATTTCAAGGCCGTGTGTTACAGGGCTTGGGGCAATTGCTCTATGTTACATCAGGCTAATGTTTATATTTTGAGTTGTAGGAAGTGAAGATCTATTGGGAAGTTTTCATCAAAGTTTTTAATAAAGTTAATGCTGGCAGCAGTGTAGAGGATGGGCAAGAGTAGTCATAAAAGTTGAGGCTCAGTAATCGTTTAGATGTCTCTTGTAATAGTTTAAGGAACAAAGAAGAGCCTGGACTAAGGCAACAGGAATGGGAGACAAGGGGAAAAGGGAAAAGATAAAAAACAGCTCATTAGTGATAGAAGGCAATAACCCTTCTATATGTCTGTGTACCTCTCACATAAATGTAGATCTCCTGGGCTGTAGGTTCTGATGGGTGGTCCTATAGGATAGAGGTGTTATCTTCCGGAAGAGAAAGAACAGACATCTGGTGGAAACAGGTTTGAGAAAGAATGTGAGGAGAAAAACTAGAAAAATCATTCCACACAACTCCATTAAGGAATTTTTGTGCTAAGAGAAAATGAGATCTAGGCAGCAGCTGTGCGTCTGTGTGTGTGTGTGTGTGTGCGTGTGTGCATAAGCACACTATAAAGCATTGAGAAATTATAGTAGCTATTGAATAAAGGAAAAAGAAAACATCGTATTGAAATCAGAAAAGGGAGAATTAGTGGAGCAATATCCTTTAGAACTTAAGAGGTGATGACCTATTTCCCAAGGGCTGGCCTACTTAGGAGCAGGAGCATTTCATCCACAGTAAGAGGAAAAAAGGAACAATGGGCAAGGGGCAGGCAGGAGAGTCAGTGTGGTCCAGGAAGCCTGTGTAAGTTGTCTTCTGCTGGCTTTTTGCGTCAGTGAAATACAAAGTGATCAGAGTAGGAGATAGGTAGAGAAGATAAGAAATAGTGATCCGTAAGGATGGAAGCGTCAGTGAATCAGGGAACTATCATTATAGCCAAGTGACATTTAAACTCAGTAGAGGAAAAATTTCACAAAATATACACACATCAGATATTTTCAATGGCTCACCTAGAATTTAATTATATTGTAAATGGAGCTTTGAAATATCGACTAGTACAATAGCCTTTATTCAGAAATGCTTTACTTTGAAGAGAAACAGAGAAACCTTCAATTGGCACTTAGTACTAATACTTTTACATTTTTCAATCACACTGACCAGAAGTAGATAAAAATTGTTTATAGCTGGAAGGGTCCTGAGAAACGGGAGTAAATGTCACAATAGGGCTCAATTCACCTCTGAGGTATGTATGAATGAAAGAATTAATGGATAAAGGCCCTTGGAGGGCTATTTTTAAAGAAAATTCAGAAAGAAAGGTAATAATTTCAGTGTAGAAATATCTCACAATTTTGCTATTTTTAATTTTCAATCTTCTTAAGTAGGACTCAATTCTAATCTTTGTAAAATCTACAGAGTATACTAAAAATACATTCTTTAATTTGGAAAAGGAATTATATATTTTCAAGTAATTCAAAGAAACTACTAATATTATAACAAAAGAGATATAATCTTTAGGTGTATGAGATTTCTGTTCCCGTACTTCCCAAGAACAGTTTCTTTATACTAAACTTTTAGGAAAATTTTGTATATGAGTATTAATGTTAATTATAGAAGTAGGAAAATTGATGAAAAAAGACAAAAATAGTAACCATAAACAAATGTGAAAAACAGCCATTTATCACTGTAAGCACACATACTTCATTGCCACTTTTATTCAGTATCTTTTTTTTTTCATAAATCTTGCTTGGATACTCTAACAGTTGATTTCAATTATTATTCTTTCTAAATTTATATTGTCTGTTTTGTAATACTGCTTGGAATAGGCATACTATGAATATTGAAATTAAGCCCCAATTTTCTTGGTTTTTTATTTTTTTTTGAGACCGAGTCTCACCCTGTCACACAGGCTAGAGTGCAGTGGCACCATCTTGGCTCACTGCAAGCTCCGCCTCCCAGGTTCACACCATTCTGCTGTCTCAGCCTCCCAAGTAGGTGGGATTACAGGCGCCCGCCACCACGCCTGGCTAATTTTTTTGTATTTTTAGTAGAGACGGGGTTTCACCGTGTTAGCCAGGATGGTCTCGAGCTCCTGATCTCGTGATCTGCCCGCCTCGGCCTCCCAAAGTGCTGGGATTACAGGCACGAGCCACCGTGCCTGGCTGCCAATTTTCATTATGTAAATACTCCCATTTCTGAGTGTAAGCTTCCAAAAGTTCTTGTATATTTAGCAATCTGACCCTGGTGATATGAGTCACCTCCAGCCCACCACTGTTTGAATGATATTTAAAGTGAAGGTACAGAAGCTATTTAAAAGGTCACAGAAGTAATCTAGGCAAGAGATAAAGAGACTAAATTAAGGTAGCAGAAATAGGAGAGACTATTTCCAAATAGAATAGATGGAAGGGAGCTCCTGAGGGAAATAATCCTTCCATATGTCTTTATATACCTCATATGGATGTTGGACTGCTGTATTCTGATGACTTGTTCTGTCAGGCAGAGGGTATATTACCCTAAACATAGTGGATTTTTAAAAAGCAATCATCCAAATAAAAGATTTATCCTGGAAGAGGAAATGAAGGATTGAATGATAAGCACTGTGCACTTAGGCTACACTAAATTTATAGAAAAACATTTTTCTTTCTTCAGTAATAAATTAACCTTAGCATACTGTCATTTTTTTACTTTATAAACTTAAATTTTTTGACGTTTTGACTGTTTTGTAATAACACTTAGCTTAAAATACACATTGTACAGCCGTACAAAAATATTTTCTTTTTTTACATCCTCATTCTATAAGCTTTTTTCTATTTTTTTTTTAACTTTTTAAACTTTCTTGTTAATGTGCACATTAGCCCAGGCCTACAGAGGGTCAGGATCATCAAGACATCCAAGACACCAGCAGGCCACAGAAATTTTTCAGCTCCATTACAATCATATGGGCCTATAATTGTATATGCAGTCCCTTGTTGAGGGACATGATTGTATTTTTTTGATTTACATACTAAATATAGGAGTTCATGTGTCAGTACACTAATATATCAGTCTATTCTAGAGCACATAAAATTATTTTCAAGGGAAGATGTAAAAATAGGTATGAAGAAGTTCTGGTACTTTACTTTTTTCCCCACCCAGCAGATCACTTTTTTTTTTTTTTTTAATCACTCGAGTGTTATGCACTGCTCTTTAAAGATTCCTGCTCTCAGGAGCACCCTAAGGGTAGAATAGGAACTGGCACTCTCCCATGGCCAGGACACTGCCTTCTGGAGGAGCTTATGGAGATGGACTGGAGTCTGGGGTCTTGGAAAGTAGGCATATTTGACGGGCCAGTTTTGCATTAAGTTCTGTAGTCTCATTGCATCTGGTACTCTCAAGTTTTTTATTAAATACTACAGCCTGGTTTTTAGCTTTGTTCCATAGTAGGAAAAGTTTGAGCATAGGAAAAGCTCTGTGCCCAAAATTGCATCCAAGAATTCAAAAGGCAAATAGAAGCAGAGGTTATTTTTCATATACTTATCCATTCATTTGACATACATTTACTGAGCACTTAATATGCCAAGCCCTGTTCTGAGAGTTGAGAAGTAGCTGGAGTAAAGCATACAAAAATGGCTGCCTTCTTAGAGTTTGTATTATTGTGGCAGGACCAGCATTCCAGGAAGGGGGGCAATAAGGTCAGGGTCCCTGAGACGAACATGCCTAGTGTGCTGGGAAATAAACAAATCACTGTGGTTGAAGCAATTTGAGTTTGGGTAAGAAGAACTTGAGGTCAGAAAAGTAAAAGTGGAGGCAGGGCATATGGGATTGGGGTTCCAGATTGCATAGGGCCATGTGGATCAGTATAAGAAATTTAGCTCTTACTGTTAGGAATTTGAGAAATGATTGGAGAGTTTTTTGCAAATAAGTAACTTCATCAGACAGTATGTTAACTGGATAATTCAGGTGGCTAGGTTGAGAATAGACCAGGGCAAGGGCAGTGTATGAGGGCAGAAGCATGAAGATCAGTCAGGATTCTAGTGTAAAATATTAAAGAAAGGTAATGCAAACGAGACAGATGATGTTGGTCTGGGATACATTGACAGGAGCGGTCAAATTCTGTTTATATTTTGGAAATCGTGCAGTCAGGGTTTGCTAACGATTAGATGTGGCCTTTGAGAAAGAGAAAAGTCAAGGTTGACATCAAAGCTTTTGCCTTGATCAACTGGAAGAATAGGGTTACTCGATCTCAAGTAGGAAAGACAGTAAGAGAGTGGAATGTGAGGAGACCAGTTTAGACATGTTAAGGGTGAGATGTTTATTGAGTCTATAATATAAACAACCCAAATTCAGGTATTGAATAGGCAAGTGGGTATATCAGTTGGGAGTTCAGGAGAGGAACCAGACTGGAACTCTCAATTTGAGTGTCAGTAGCATATAGATGCCATTTAAAGCCATAAGACCGTAATAACCCAGAAGGGAATATAGATACAATAAAAAAAATTCTGAATTTATTTTGTATTTACAATTGACAGGATTTGCTGGCTGTCTAAATGTAGGTATAAAAGATAAAATTTGAGAATGCCTCTAAGGATTTATAAAGAATAAAAAAAGCTGTTGGTGGATTGATTCTGGGGCTCTCCAATAATTGAAGATAAAGAGGAACCAACAAATTGGATTGAAAAAAATGTTTAAAGAGGTAGGAATCAAACCAGACAAGTGTGATATCTTGGAAACCAAACCAAAAAAAAAAAAAAAAGTGTTTCAAGGAGTTAGCAGTGGTCAGCTGTGTCAAATGCTTCTGTATTTACATGAAAACTCAGAAATGACCATTAGCTTTCATGTGATAGACATCATCGTCAATCTGGCTTAAAAGTAGTGTCAATTGAGTGATGGGAGCAAAAAGGTGATGATGGGAACTGCTTTAAGTGAGAACAGAGGGAGAAAAATTCTAGCACCGATTATAACATTTTAGACAATCCTACTGAGGAATTTTGCCGCAAAAGAGAGCAATTGCGGTGATGGTTTCAGGGGGAGATGTGGTCAATCTTCCTGTTTGTTTTTTTAGGATAAGGCAGATACTAGGATGTATTTAAGCTAATAAGAATTGGTTTACAGAGAGGGAAACTTTAAAGATACATATTAAAGCAGGGAAGAAGGGTTTACTGAATAATGTTTTCGGATAGGCTAGAGAGGATGGGGTCTAGTACATGCAAGAATGGTGCGGGCCTTTGCTAGAAACTTGAACATATCATCTATATGAACAAGAGAGAGGTAAAGTTTTTTTTTTTTTTTTTTTTTTTTTTCAAGGTGCAGGTAAGTGGATAGATATCTTGGGAGCTGGTACAGTTTCTCTTTTGATGGGATCTTTTTCTCAATGGATCAGGAAAAAGGGCCATGAGCCAAGGAGGTGTGAAGAGAGAGAAAGAATAACAGACCATTTGAGGTGGATTTTCCTGAACTGGAAATGAAAGATGATGGCAGGACTGTGTTTTTTCCTTTGGTCATATTTCAGTGGCTTAGGGCAGAGCAAAGAGTTTAGATTTAATGAGGGTTTTGGTTTAGGCACAGATAGGTAAGAAAAGGAATGGGGAAAAACTTAGTGAAGGTATCTGCATGGGAGTGATTATGACGATTGACCGTGGAATTTAGTTAAGTAGTGAAGTGAGGACACAGGGTGTGGGGGTCCAGGCCAGGGAAAGGATATGAGACTAATGGACTGTAGGTGCAGTGAGTTAGATTTTCAAAGGACTTTTGGAGTTTTGTGACCAAAGTGAGCTGGAATATGAGAAGTGGTGTTAAAAAGTGTGTATGAAATTGAGATTATTGAGGAATTGCAGTTATTATAAAGACAATTTGTAGCATGTGGCCAGGGAGGTGAGAGGCTGGGAGTAGGTTGGAGGGAAGATCGCTGGAAGAGATCCACCCCTCCCCATCCCCATCACAAGGAAGGTAGATATTAGTTTGCAAGAGTTCAAGCCCTTAGATCTGCTTTTGAAGGAGAAGAGGCTATTTGTAAGAAAGCTGGTAAGTTTCTATTCTAAGGTTAATGATCTAATAGGAAGACTGCAGGTGCGGCTGTCAGGCCCAAGTCCTAGGTGAGAATGCAGGTCTGCGAGCCCCTAGGACCGGACCATAACGACTTTAACAGCCATAACGACCATAACAGCCATAACGACTGTAACTGCCATAACGGCCGGCTGCGCGAGGCCCTTCCAGCATTTCCACTTTCGTCAGGTACTGGAGAGGTCTGCCGGCCGGGTGCCAGGGCAGAGGGGCAGGGCGGACGGCTAGGAGTCCAAGAAACATCCTGGTCTGAGGGAAAGACTGCAGCCTGCACCGCCATGAATAAGCTTTTCAGCTTCTGGAAGAGGAAGAATGAGACCCGCAGCCAGGGCTACAACCTTCTAGAAAAGGATTTAAAGAAACTTCACAGAGCTGCTTCAATTGGGGATTTGAAGAAGCTGAAGGAATGCCTTCAGATCAAGAAATATGATGTAAACATGCATGACAAAAAACACAGGTGACCAGACTGAAGAGCTAGCGCGGGAGGACGGGTTGGGGCCTGGGTCGTTTAACCAGAAATAAGACAAGTAGGGGCTGTTTGACACTGATTGTCACTCCGGGTTTCCCAAAGAAGAGAGATTGTCTGGTAACCATTGGCAGAGGTTCCCACTCCAACTTTCGGCTTTTTATTTAATTTTTTAAAAATGCTGGGCTGGGCGCAGTCACTCACGCCTGTAATCCCAGCACTCTGGGAGGCCGAGGTGGGTGGGTCTCCTGAGGTCAGGAGTTCGAGACCAGCCTGGCAAACATGGTGAAACCCCGTCTCTAACCAAAAATACAAAAATTAGTGGGGCGTGGTGGCGGGCGCCTGTAATCCCAGCTACTCAGGAGGCTGAGGTAGGAGAATCACTTGAACCCGGAAGGCAGAGGTTGCAGTGAGCCAAGATCGGGCCACTGCATTCCAGCCTGAGTGACAGCGCAAGACTCCTTTCAAAAAAAAAAAAAAAAAAATGCTTACTTGAATATTTTCTACCCTTCCTGAATCCATCCTCTCCTCTCACTGGTTTAGTTTCCACTGGCAGTCCATCTTTTCCCCACCTTACTGTTTTACTTCTTGGTAATAGATCATCCCCAGGCACTAAGATGTACAATTTTGCTAATGGGAGAATAGGAAAAGAGTAGAGACGACCCCCTGGAACATTGGTTAGTTAGATTTTAACACTTGGAAACATCAAAACAAGTAACTTTTAAATTTTTTGAAAAAGAAGCTTGCTGAGTTTATTGATACTTAACAGACTTATTTGGACAGAGGATGATTTTTTTTCTCCCTTCATTGCTACCCATTACTCATCACCAATTTTCTTAAATCTGATTTCATTTTCTCACCAAATATATGCTGCAAATATGTGTAACAACTGTAGAAACGTGTCAGATTCTGGGATAATATGATAAGCCGTACTATTCATTAACCACACTCATTATCATTGAACTTGTCAAGTCACAAAGATCTCTCATAGCCCCCTGGGGCCTTGATGCAACACAATCAGCTATATGAACTCTGTTAAACCACTGTCCTTACTTTGGTTACAATTTAAAAGAGACTTTGAGAATCTCCAAACTCAGAGTTGCTGTTAAGCTGGGGTTGACAAACTGAGGGACTGCCCAGATAGCGTCATACCCAGGTTAGCTTTATAACAAGTACAGTTTTAGGCTCTATCTTGGCATACTTGAGAGCACAATGGCTGCTTCAAAACAGGCATTTGAACTCGCTGTTAATCAAATTCTCCTTTAATCTAAAGTGAGTTTCTCATAGAGCGCATATACACTTAATCCTTGAACAACGTAGGGGTTGGGGTGGGGAGCCAACCCCCTGTGAAGTAAAAATTTGCTAATAACTTTTGACTCCCCCAGAATTTAACTATAAATAGCCTACTATTGATTGGAAGTGTTACCAACAGCATAAACAGTTAACATATATTTTGTAGGTAATATGTATTATCCACTGTATTCTTACAATAAAGTTAGCGAAAGAAAAAGTTATTAGGAAAATTATAAGGAAGAGAAAATATATTTACTATTAAGTTGAAGTGGATCATCATAAAGTTCTTCATCCTGTTTTCTTCACATTGACTAGATGGAGGAGGAGGAAGAAGAGAGGTTGATCATAGTGTCTCTGGTATTTTATGGTAGTAAATGATAAAATAGACTGATATCTACATATATTTTATGCATTCATGGCATACATAACCTTTTCTTAATTTTTCAATATTTTTAGCCTACATGTTTCATCTGCAAGTTTTTTCAAATTGTTGCAAATTTCCAAAATTTTTCTAATATAGCTATTGAAAAAAATCTGTGTATAAGTGAACCTACGCAGTTCAAACACCTGCTGTTCAAGGGTCAACTGTAGTTGCATCTTGTGTTTTATCTATTCAGCCACTGTTTGATTACAGAGCTTAATCTATTTACATTTAAAGTATTTATAGATAGGGAAAGTTTTACTCTTGCTATTTTGTTAGCTTTCGTGTTACTCTTATAGTTCCTCTGTCTTTTTCTTTCTTACTTCCTTTGTGTTTTCTTGATTTTGTGCTTTGATATTGATGTGCTTTGGTTCCTTTCTTTTTTGTGTAACTTATACAGATTTTTTTTGTGGTTACTTTGGGACTTACATAAAATAGCTCATAGCAGTTTATTTTAAGTTGCTAACACTTGAAGTTCAATAGCATATAAAAATTCTAAATTTTTTTTTTTTTTTGAGACGGAGTCTCGCTCTGTCACCCAGGCTGGAGTGCAGTGGCGCGATCTCGGCTCACTGCAAGCTCCACCTCCCGGGTTCACGCCATTCTCCTGCCCCAGCCTCTCCAAGTAGCTGGGACTACAGGCGCTCGCCACCACGCCCGGCTAATTTTTTTGTATTTTTAATAGAGACGGGGTTTCACCGTGGTCTCTATCTCTTGACCTTGTGATCCGCCCGCCTTGGCCTCCCAAAGTGCTGGGATTACAAGCGTGAGCCACCGCGTGGTTTATCTCCCCCCAAACTTTGTTGTTGTCATAATTAACATGGATTCATATTGTTTATGGGGAAGCTGGGGTGCTGGCAAGCCACCCCCTTTGCCCTCTTGGGTACAGCTGGGAGCTCGTGGATCTCTTTCTGATCATATGGCCTTGTGTTGGAGGAAGGATCTTCAGCAAGAGGGTGTTCTGAATCTCTCTCTTAGTTCTAGTGCCTCTGGTTTTGTATTCTCTCAGGGTGCAGGAGACTTTCAATTAGTTTCTGAGTTTTCACAAAGGTAGTTTGTCCTTACACTGTTGCTGAATTGGTGTGTTTGTTGTGAGGAAGGGTACTTCAGGGTTTCCTACTCTGTCATATTGCTGACATCACTCTGGTTAATCTTTTTAATGTGGATCATTTATGAAAAATTTCCTCAGTTACATAATATCTTCAAACAAACCCATTAACAACCACTTGCTGTGAAAATTAATACATATTAAGAAACAAAGGTGTTTGGCATTAGTAACAGTAAATATGTACTATCTGTGGCTGCCTTAAAATATTTTTGGGAGTTTTCAAGTCATAGGGTATGAAAAGCATCATCTTGCATCACAGTTGGGTAAGTGAAAACTATACGGTTAGGAGAAGGATTTGTATTTACCTTACTGGTAGTATTATGACTTTTTTTTTTTTTTTTTTTTTTAACAAAAACAGTGTTGTCCAATCTTCTAGATGGCTTTTATCCTACACCACTCCACTGAATAACTTTATAAGGTAATTAATAACTTCAATGTGACTTCATTCAGGGGTCAGTTTTTGGTCTTACCTTGCTGGCATGTCAGCAAAGTATTTTATTTGCCATATCAGTGGTATTCGTAATATTGTCTTTCAGAACACTGGGGCCATCTGGCATTTCTCCTAATTCTGTGGACACTTCTTTTGACACTCCTTTGCTGGTTTCTCTTCATCTTCCTGAATTGTAAACACTTAAGGAATTCCACCAGAAATGATTCTCTCTCTACTTTTATCTTCACTCTCCTGGTGAAGAGAGAGATTAGCTTTAAATATATATATTCCAGTGCCTTCCAACTTTTAATCTCCAGCCAACCAGACCTCTTGCTGCCTATATTTATACTTGGATATATAATATTCACTGGTATGCTAATAAATGTTTAATAACAGGCCCTTAATGGGTAGGGGAGGGAAAGAGGGAAAACCCTGATTCATACAGTTTGTAAATTGTGGCCAATTTTAAGCTACCAATGTGATATCAACTGGCTTGCAAAATTCCTGAAAATTTAACAGTTAGCTTGTAAGAACCACTAGCTCCATCACATCACTACTTAGCTTTCTCAAACTGAGGTCTCAAACATTCCCAAACTAAGATCCTGTTATTCCACTTCTGACCTGCCTTTTCTTTTTCTATAAATGCCAAATGTTATCTTTCAATTGCTTAAGGCTGAAATTCTAGAATATTTTTGATTCCTCTAATTCCTTCACGTCCATTTGATTAAACAGCAAATCTTATTGGCTCCTGTTTCCAAATAAATCTAACATCCAAGCATTTCTTGCCACCTTTATAAGTACTACCATAGTCAAAGCCACCATTATGTCTTAACTAGAATTACTACAGTGGCCACTTAACTACACTTTCCCCTTTTCAGCTTATTCTCAACACAGCAGTCAGAATGATCCTGTGTAATGTATGTCAAATGATATTATTCCTTGTTTTCATAACTTACAGTCACTTCCCATCTTACTAGGGGTAAAAGCCAGATCCATCCAGTGTCTCATACAACCCTATATGATCTTCATCTTCACCCTGTTACTTGTCTGATCTTACCTCCTACAACTCTTCCTTTCATTCATTTACTTCCAGCTACACTGGCCTTCTTACTGTTCCACAGAAATGCAAGACATGCATTAGGGTTTTTGGACTTGCTGGTCCCTCTGCCTGGGGTG
Source organism: Symphalangus syndactylus (assembly GCF_028878055.3). Classification (NCBI taxonomy): domain Eukaryota; kingdom Metazoa; phylum Chordata; class Mammalia; order Primates; family Hylobatidae; genus Symphalangus; species Symphalangus syndactylus. Next base: position 108,416,278 of record NC_072428.2, read on the forward strand.
CTTTTTCCTCAGATAGTCATATGACTTGCTCTTTCACTTCCTTTAGGTGTTATTCAACTGTTACCTTACTAGTGAGGCCTTCCCTGGCTACTCTTTACCTACAGTTGTACCCTTTCTCCTCACTGACATTTCCTACCCTTCTTCCCTGCTTTTCTCTTTAGAACTTAATATTGTCTGATATACTTTTTATCTTTTAAATTGTTGTTTACCTCTTCTACTAACACGTATGATTTATAAAAGCAGGTATTTGCATATGTTTTGTTTGCTGATATATCCTCATCACCTAGAACCCTGCCTAGCCATAGTGAGGGCTTAATATTTTTAAAATAAATGAATGAAAGTATGAATACATACATACATTCACATATAAATAGGATAACTTAAAGATACTATTCAGCAATAAATGCAATGAATTATGGATATGTGCAAAAATATGGGTGAATCTTGAAAGTGTCATGTTAACTGAAAGAAACCAGACACAAATGACTCCATTTACATGAAATTCTAGAAAAGGTAAAAGCACTGTAGCATAGAGTAAACAACAAAAAAAGAAAACTACAGTCCAATATTCCTGATGAACACAGACACAAAAATCATCAACAAAATACTAGCAAGCCAAATCCAGCAGTACATCAAAAAGATAATTCAACACAATCAAGTGGGTTTTACTCCAGGTATACAAGGATGGTTCAACATATGCAAATCAATAAATGTGATTCACCACATAAACAGAATTAAAAGCAAAAACCAGATGATCATCTCAATAGTTGCAGGAAAAACATTGATAAAATCCAACATCCCTTCATGATAAAAACCCTCGACAAACTAGGCATCAAAGGAACATACCTCAAAATAATAAGGAACATCTATGACAAACACACAGCCAACATCATACTGAATGTGGAAAAGTTGAAAGCATTCCTCCTAAGAACTGAAATAAGGCAAAGATGTCTGCTCTCACCACTCCTATTCAACATAGTACTGGAAGTCCTAGCCAGAAAAATCAGGCAAAAGAAATAAAAGGCATCCAAATTGACAAAGAGTATATGAAATTATCTCTATCACATGGACATAAAGGTGGAAATAATAGACACTAGGGACTCCAAATGGGGGAATGGTGGGATGGGCATGAGAGTTGAAAAACTACCTATTAGATACTATGTTCACTATTTGGGTAATGAGTTCAGCAGAAGCACAGCATTATGCAAGATACCCATGTAACAAACCTGCATATGTACACCCCGAATCTAAAAAAAAGGATAGTGACATAATGTAAATTAATAGTTACCAGTGGTTTTAGATATGGGGGGAGGGGAAAGAATTGACTGCAAAGAATTGACTATAAATTGACTAGTCAAAATTCATAAAATTGTACACTTTAATTTTATTATAAATTACACCTTGATAAAGCTGAATGAAAAAAATCTCAAACTGTGTATTTCTGTTTGAACGTGTGTGTGTGTGTGTAGAGAGATACTGAAAATGAGAAAGATAAAATATTAAAGGACATATACTTAAATTGCTATTTCCGAGAGAGATGAAATGTGGGCAGAGGAAAGTAGAGTGAGATGGTCATTGGGAACTATTTGTTTTGTCTGAATTTTTAATAAGGTAAATGTTTTATCAAATGTTTCACAGACTCATTTTGGAAGCGTTGTGCTTAAGGTCTCTGAAACCTCATGTAAGCATATGTGCATATTAATGGCCTAATGGAAGTAATATTTTTAGATATGTTTTCTAGTAAAATAAATGATACTAAAAATTAGAATTTCTGGTAAAAAAGAAAAAAAAGGGACAGGGGAAATAGCATAAGCAGATAGTTCAGGAAGCCATAGTGGCCTAGTAGGAAAAACATTGTTCTGAGAGTCAAGATCTGAGTTTGAGGCCTTCTCTACATCTGTATGATGCAGAGATACCTTCAGTCTCATCTTTCAAACTAGAGCTACTACTCGATTAGTGTTTTCTAAACAAAGATCTGCAAAGCTCTGTTGCAGGTATCTTATTAAATCAGAATAGCTCCCTGTTAATGTGCTCTGCGTAGTTAGCTTCTATTTTTGTTTTTATTTCAAGAGCACTGTGCCAAACAAGTTTGAAAATGAATTGGAGATGTTTAATATCTCTCCTGCTATAAAATCACTTTTATGGTTTTTAATAAAAAAGCCCTTAAGATCCATACATAGCTTGGTGAGTGGAGGCCCAATTGTAAATTAATACCTTCAACCATACTACTCAAACCTAGATTACATCGAAAGTGCCCAGCCTAGAGATGAAAATAAATGACCCAGTGTGAGTTAGCTTCCTTGGTTACTTCTCTTTCACTCACCCTGAACTCTAAGTTATCAAGAGCCCAAGAATGTCACTTAAAAAGGGCATTCTCATGATGAGACTCAATTGAAGGCTACAGCTATGCCCTGGCCCTGTACTCTGTCTAGCAGATAACACTTTTCACTTCAGCTTTCAAAGTAATCTTTCAACCTTGACACTCATCTGAGTCATCCCTTTTGCTAAAGTTCAATTTGAGATTTCTGGTATCTGATCATTCATCACCTGTCCACAGTCTATGCTGACAATTTTTCCGTCGATATATGAGAGAGTGAGAGTCTGGGAGAAAATAGAACTTGAATGAAACAAAATGACATCCGTTAGCCTGAAAACCTAGAAACCAATACTAAGCTTCACAGGAATTTAGATTTCTGATTAGATTAAGTACCATGAGTTAAGAAGTAACAATATAAACTAAAGTCTTAAATTGGGAGTATAATGTATTCATGAAAGTTAAGGATTTTTGACAAATGGAATAATATTGATTTTAAAATGTTTCTCTAAGATATCTGTAAATAGACTTTTTGCATTCAACTGTTTCAAGAAATAGAATGGCCTTTGTTTTTGACATTAAGTGGAAAAGCATTCCTATTGGCCTCGAAGCATTTACATTATATGTGTAAACATATAGATAAGTGGCCATGACAAATTTTTTTTTTTTTTGCTGCTTGCTCCAATTGTGAGCTCTAAAATGTAAGGACACTTAAATCTAAAATTTAAAATAAAATGAATGTAAATGTTAAATCTGTATGGTTTTTAAAACATTTTGTTTTTTTTTAAACTAAGATAACTGCTTTAAAAGGATGTCAAATATTCTAAGTAAAAATCTTCTTTGCAAGATTGACGGTTTGAGTGAATATTGTGAACTTTTTAGTGTTTTGTGCATGCTCAAAGCTAGATTAGTTCTTATTTTCAGATTTTGTATAAATGACCCCAGGCTGTATTGTTCAATACCTCCTTTGAAAGTGGAATCTTTCATGGCTATTTTATTTTATTGAATTTGTGGCTGATTTCCTAAGTTCTTGGAGCTATTAATATGAGCCATGAAATTTTTTTATGAGATTTGTAACTGAAGGTTTTAGATTCAGTTGGTAGAAGAGCGAGGTATACAGCAGGGTGCAGCAGCTATTTGTGGAGGACCTATTGGGAATTCATTTACTTTCTCTTAGTAAGAGCAGTGTGTGTGTGTGTGTGTGTGTGTGTGTGTGTGTGTGTAATTTTATGTATTTATTTTAAATTAGTTAAAAAATTGGAGTTGGAGGGAGAGGCAGATCTAAAAATTGGGTGGAAACCACCAAAGTTCCTTGGAACTAAATTCTCAAGATACGTGTAATGGCAGATGAAGGAGACACATCAAAATGTTTGCCAGGATTTGCTATCTACTGCAAGGGCTTATCTTTGGTGGGCTTAAAGCTATTTAGCCCTGTGTTATGTTTGGATTGAGGGCTCTGAAAACTCCTATTACATAAGGAATTTCACCCTTAAGCCAAACTGTAAATGTGAACAGAAAGGTTAATCAGTGCTTCATTGTATCAGGATTACTGAGAAATTAGTCATCAGAAATTTGCTTGGTAAGGATGGAATCACAGTAAAGTAAGGTGGATAGTTTTGAGGGAAACATAATTTAGACCATGTTGTTTGATGAATCATTTTTGTCCTACAACAAAGTACTTCTTTGTTCGTTCCTTAAATTCAGATTGTCTTTTCCATGAAGTATGTTAATTAATTATAACTTCTGGTTTTATTTAGTTATGTTAGCTGACTGTCCTCTTCCTGACTGTGCTCTCTCTTTAGCTAAATAATAATATAATTGGTTAAAATTTGGCTTTTTATATTGTAGTTGTATTACAGTCTTGCCTTCCAGAGATTACATTCCGGTAAACTTAACTAGAATTTTAGCTTTCTCCAATTTTTTTGAACTGTTTTTATATTTTCTTGGTTTATTGCCAGAGATGATAAGTAATTGTGTATAGGTTTTATCTTTTTGAAAATTACCTTATTTTTAAGTAGTTATCTTATTTTTGAGGTTCACCTTTTTGCTATTCCTGTGTGTCAGTAGCAGGTCTATTTAGGTACCCATAGAGTACTTCTGAGGAGCTAAAGTGAAACAAGGAAAATAAATAAGTTTCTTGTTTGGAACATGGATTATTTATATGTAGCCTTGGTATTATAAAATTATCTAAAAGCAAGGCTATAATGATATCACCTTAGAAGTAGATAAATGTTTATTGAGGGCCAGTCCAGGCTAAAAACTGCAAAATTTAAATGGCTCTAATTAGTCTTCTGTCATAATTCATGAATGTGTGTATGGTTTCTGGTAGGCTACCTAGAATAGGGTTCTTTAGAAGTAGAAATTAGTGTAATAACTTAAAATAGAGTTAAGATCTACAACTTAGAGAGTACTTAGGCATTCACCTTTTACTTCTCAGAAACAAATGCCAACTTTAATCACTGAGTAAATAAAGAAAAACACACAATTAGGTATAGCATGTCATTGATTAAGTAATATCCTTTCCTCCTGTTACCTATTAGATGTATTTCAAGTTTTAAATATAATTTCTAAATTTTATTGTGATACCTAACTTTATTATCTTTTCCAAGGCCCAGATATCATTTTGGTATTTTTTAAAAAACCTATTTTCATCTCATTATAGTTAAGTTTTTCTTGAAGTGAAATATAATCTTCAACACACTTGCGCAGCCCTGAAAGTTCAATAAAAGGTAATTGTAATTAATGTACATTTGTTTAAATAGAAATATGTGCATGAAGCAAGTACCTTACCAATGTACAATCTGGCTTGTTTTTGGGTAAAACAAGTAACTTCTCAAACGAAGACTTATCTCTAACTTTGTGTTTTGTTTTATTGACATAGAACACCTTTGCACCTAGCCTGTGCTAATGGACATACAGATGTTGTACTTTTCCTAATTGAGCAACGATGCAAAATAAATGTCCTGGATAGTGAAAACAAATCCCCATTGATTAAGGTATGCCATAATTTTTCTTTTTCAATTGGAATGTGTTTGAGTTCTCCTAGTTAACTTTTGTTGATTTTTCATGTTTTAAAACATAGTATCAAACATTAATTTATCATATCCCAAGTAGTAAATTGGTTACTCATCTACTCTTGTTGCATTAACAGGCAGTACAGTGTCAAAATGAGGATTGTGCTACTATTCTTCTAAACTATGGTGCAGACCCAGATCTGAGGGATATTCGTTATAATACTGCTCTTCACTATGCTGTTTGTGGTCAAAGTTTGTCATTAGTTGGAAAACTGCTTGAATATGAAGCTGATCTTGAAATGAAAAATAAGGTAGTTTTCTATTAAAGAAAAAAATCCTATATTTTAGAAAGCAACTGAAGAGCATATTTCAGATAATTCATCTATGTTGAAATATATGTTATATAAAGCATGAATTTTCCAGACTAAAATTGGGGAGAAAGAGAAGAGATTATCAAAAACTGATAAAATTTTTCTTCTCTTGAAGTCTTTATTTTATTGCAGATTGTAATCCTGACCTCCAAAGAAACACTATATTTAACAACTATAATTGTTTAACAGGCCATAACAAATGAGGAATATTTAATTCTCTTATAACTGGGTATTGATAAAAATCATAAAACCCACCTTTTTTCTATTTTATTGATATACTCATGAATAATAACAACAGAGTTGAAATAGCTAATCACAGGATATTAAAATTAATCTAACTCTTCTACTGAGGCATTATGAATAGCCGGTGAATTTTTTTAAAAAGCATATTGAGCCGGGCGTGGTGGCTCACGCCTGTAATCCCAGCACTTTGGGAGGCCGAGGCGGGTGGATCACGAGGTCAGGAGATCGAGACCATCCTGGCTAACGCGGTGAAACCCCATCTCTACTAAAAATACAAAAAATTAGCTGGGCGTCGTGGCGGGCACCTGTAGTCCCAGCTGCTCGGGAGGCTGAGGCAGGAGAATGGCGTGAACCCGGGAGGCGGGGCTTGCAGTGAGCCAAGATTGCTCCACTGCACTCTAGCCTGGGCAACAGAGCAAGACTCTGTCTCAAAAAAAAAAAAAAAAAAAAGCGTATTGATACTTTACTGATATTTTGTCTACATGACAGCCAAAATAAGTGTCAGCCTGGGAAGTTTAAATGAAACCCAGTGGAAATCTGAATGTGACAATATTATGAAATGTGAATTGATGGTATGCAATGCTTACATTAAATGCTAGGTGCTCATCACTTGCTTATTCTAGGCTGCTCTTACCTACAATTTGAATTAAGCCTAAAACAGAAACTTTAATTTTTTTGTCTGGCTTAACCCTGATTTGTTTTCTTGGTCTTTGAAATCACATTTTTTTATGTATTAAGATCTTTTAAGAGTTAAAGTGTATATTCAGAAGTTCTTATGCACACATATTTTAAGTTGAACTTTAAAGAGCATGAAAATTTGCTACAATATTTTAATCATTTTAAAATAATTTTTTCAGGATGGGTGTACTCCACTATTAGTTGCCGTTACTAACAATAATCCAAAAATGGTAAAATTTCTTCTGGAGAAAGGGGCTGATGTGAATGCTTCAGATAATTATCAAAGGTATAATTAATAAATAAGATAGCACATAACTAGAGCTACCTAATAGGATTATGTGTGTGTGTGTGTGTGTGTGTGTGTGTCCACAAAACACAATATATATGATATTGGGAAAATATAGAACCATAAGACCCGTAGGATGTATGCTCACATGCTTTTGGACAGATTACCTAAACTTTTAGGATTTATTTTTCCCTTTGTAAAATCAGTTGGGCCAGGTATCAATTGGTTATTATTATTATTTATCATTTATTATTAGAATTTAACATTAGACTCTTACATAGATGACCAACTGTTGTAGTTAAATGGGGTCAGGGGATCCAAAGTCTGAAGACACATTCCTTCATGGAATTTTGAGACGTATTTTTGAAAACACTAGGCTTCCAGGAAGAAGAGATTGAAAATGATTGAGCTAGCTGCTTCCTAGGTACTATTCATGTTTAGACTCCATGATATGATCTGTGACTGGCAAACTTTTTTGAGCAGATCTGCTGTACTTTTTACATTCTTGCCTTGACTCTTTCTGATAGAGGTCCTACATTTGAGTAGTAAATTGAGAAGACTGAATTTTTAAAATTAGGCATGTTTAAGATCTTTACATGGGCATCCATTTCTATCTCTTGCTCCAGAACAGCCCTTATGCTTGCTGTCAGTGGTGAACCAACATGTTCAGTAAATCATCTTCTTCGGCAAGGTGTGGAATTATGTTGCAAAGATACTCGTGGATTCACAGCTGAGGAATATGTTTATTTCTTTGGTTTTACCGTGTAAGTGATACTGCATGTCTTTTAACAACTGTATGGGGTTTGATTATAAAGATCAAAGCCTAAGCCCCAAAGTACAAGGCTGGAATAGGCTCAACAGTAGGGGTAACCACATACAAATCTGTGCAGGGATTCTTGATTTTCTCTGTTTGTGGGTTCAATCAATATAAGGGCTACAGATGGGCTGAATATGCAGATAAACTACCAGAGGCAGGAGCATTGGAAATGTGCCAGGACAGGGATTTAGACACTTGTAACATAGCCATTAATAAAACATATAGGTGATAGAGTTGGACAAAAGATGATTCATTCACACAAAGCCTTTCATTGCCTTTAGATATTATTAATATATGGATTGTATTCATGTTTTGAATATTATTGTTAACATTTCATTAGCTAACCTTAGGTTGATAAGTGTTCAGAATTCTAAAGTACGCTCTATTTACACCCAAAAGAAAAACTATTTACCTGTATGAATACAAAGTTCTGATTTTTAATAGTTAATGAGAAAATTACATATGATATACAAAAATTTAATTTATAGCTTATCAATTTAACTTATAGATAATTTGTAGCTAACTTAATTTATAGCTTAATGAAGTAAAATAACATACAAGGTATTTTCTCTATAATTTTATTTTAAAAGCAATTTAAAATTATAAGTAGGTATTTTTTTCAGTTTTTATTATTCTTCTTCCACTGCTTTATTCACATTTTAGGAATACTTTTTAATCATTAATTCCATATGAAAAGCATAGGTGGGAGGGAAGAAAAATAATCACATATACATACAGATGTTTAGTCTTGATTTAACTTTAGATACAAAATAATTTTTATTCTATTAAATGCATGAACCATAATTGAATAAATATAATATTTTCATCTTTGTAATACGGAACATGTGTACTTTGTTTTACTTTGGTTTAAGCAGACCATATGCATAAAATCTTAAATGAAATAAACACGTAAATTATTGGTGAATATCCAAACTATAAAAGGATTCTTCACTCTACAAAAGGGATCCCTAATGTTTCTTTTATGTATGATTGTTTTCCATCACTTAAAAAGTGTATATGAAACTAGAAGACACATGTATCTGTTTAGTAATGTATCTATTGGTCAAAAACAGAACTTGTATATTTAAAATACTTATTTACATATATGTAAGCAAGTCTCATGAAGGCATTATTGGATAGTTTGATGAGAAGGAAATCTTACAATCTTCCTTTATCTCCCCAAAATGGCTTTTAGAACAGAAAATTCTTTTTGTAGATTGCTCCATCATTAATTTTAAAATACAAACATATTGACCATGAAGTTTTTGTCCTCTTAATAGATTCATATCTTCAATGTCGAAAATTGTAAGATAATTACATTTTTTTCTTTTTTTTCAAAGAGGTGAAAGGGAAGAAAAGCAACTTCCTAATGATTAAGCAATTACCTCTAGGATGTGGAAATGATCAACATTTAATAAAAATTACAAGTGACTCTTCAAAACTACAGTCTAATTCCCCTTGTCCTTTCACAGTATTTGCCCCTCTTTTGCAGTGGGAACTAAGCTTTCTGTAATTGTGACTTTGTTGCTCAAGTAGCTGTTGCCTATGTAACGTACTTAAGTATGTGCTGCTTCATAACATCATTTGTTGGCTCTCTATGTAGAATCTACGTGGATTCTATGGCTTAGTAAAGTGGAATCATAGACAATATTCCTCACATAGTTTTAAAAAATTAGTGAAACACTTCCAAATGAAGGAATTCTATTTAAGTATTTATTTTATGGTTAGCCATAACCCATGCATTTCTTCATTTCTCTCATTAAAATTCAGAAGCCATATGGCTCTTTTCTGTCATGGAGCAAAAGTATATTCATCACTGGACGTGTTTCAGTCCCTGACTGAGTTAATTGTCTTCACTTTGTTAATTTACTATAAAACCTGAGAGCTGTGGGCTGAATTTCCCCCTGAAATTCACACGTGAAAGCCCGTGGCCTAGTACCTGTGAATGTGACCATTTTTGGAGATAGAGCCTTTAAAAGGGTGTTTAAGTTAAAGTGAGGCCATTAGGGTTGGCCCTAATTTAATTTCTAACCTGGGTCCTTATAAAAAGGGGAGGTTAGAACATGCAGAGAGACACAGGGGTGCTCACGCTCAGAGGGATGACTTATATGAAAAGGCCAATCATCTAAAGGGCAGTCACCTAAAGCAGGTGTCCCTAACCCCTGGGCCTTGGACCAGACCTGGTCTGTGGCCTGTGAGGAACCCGGCAGTACAGCAGGAGGTGAGCCGCAGGCCAGCAAGCAATACCGCCTGAGCTCCGCCTCCTGTCAGATAAACAGAGGCATTGGGTTCTCATAGGAGCACGAACCCTCTTGTGAACCACTTTGCAAAGGATCTAGTTATGAGAATCTAACTAGTGCTTGATGATATCAGATGGAACAGTTTCATCCTGAAACACCCCTGTCCCCCCACTTCTGTGGAAAAATTGCCTTCCACAGCATCAGTCCCTGGTGCCAAAAAGGTTGGGGATCACTAATCTAAAGAATAGTTATCTAAAAGGCAAATAAATGCCTGGGACAGATTTTCCCTTAAGGACCTCAGAGAAAGCCTACCCTACTGGCACCTCAATAAATGTGCAGCCGACAGAACTATGAGAAAAGTAGTTTCTGTTTAAGCTGCCGCATTTGTGGTGTTTTGTTATGGCACCTCTAGGAAATGAATACACCAACTATAAATTAAAGCCATTTTTACTATCTTGATAGTGGCTTTAAAAAAAATCATATTTGTGATAGCAGGAAGAAAAGAGGTGCCAGAGAATGGGAATACATGAAATAAAAGTGGTGTCTGTTGACAGAGTTGGCTCAAGAGGAAGCTTGTCCTCAAGTGTGTTACATTCTTGGGGCAGCATTGGCTGGCGTGTAAGGTTTTGATTTGATACTTATATGTTAGGAATTAAATTTCTATGCATGCTGGCATTCACACATAATTTCCTTTATGAATAGATACCCACAATTCACTGCGAGCCATGGAAAGAAGAAACATGCTAAATAGACACCTTATTCTTGGCACTACGTGTGACTAAAGGAAGGTAAGATTGCTAACTGGATTAGTGTTTTTTTTCTTGTTGCTCTTTATTTGTTAATTTTTTAGGAAAGGAAAAACTGTCTTAAGTAACATTTAATTTTAAAATGGAAATTTTTTATTATTTTGAAATGTCAAATATTTTTAAGAACTATTCTTAAGAATATTTGTGATTAAAATATTCTGACACTGTGTTGGCTGAAAATGTAAAGATGTAATGTAAAAATATGCTTAATGATTAAGATCATTTTTTAACCCGTTGTCTCATGTCTAGCTATAAGAAAATTTTTGCACATATATATTTTCATAGATGAAAAACTATCATAAAAATTTTAATTTTATTGTAAAAATACATTAAATAAGCACTGTTGATAGTATTTAATATAAGATACACCAAATAATTATATAAAATTTTAAAGAAAGTAACAACATTTGTAAAGAATTGAATTTACTGTGCATCAACTAAAATAAAATTTTGTTATTCATTTGCAAGAATATATACAGTTATTTAGGTCTGTAAAAAATAGCTTTTATTGACAAGTATGTTTTACACTGACTTGTTTTGTTGGATGAGAGAAAAACTTTTAGAACTCTCCTCTGTATTCACTAGCAAGCAGACTCCTGCACTACAATTCACCCCCAGTGTAAAATGGAAGAAAATAAAAAGTACATAGAAGGAGTGTGGAGGCAATAGAAGATCATATAAATTCGCAACTGTTCAAGCCCTCTCCATCCCCAATCCCCACAAATCTATAGTGATAATGCTTACAACAATGTTTGGTCCTATCAATTCCAGGTGAATACACTTAAGGGAGAATTTCTCTGAATTACCTTTTTTTTTTTTTTTTCTGTTTTTGAGGTGGAGTCTCACTCTGTCACCCAGGCCAGAGTACAGTGATGCAATCTCAGCTCACTGCAATTTCTGCCTCCTGGGTTCAAGCGATTTTCCTGCCTCAGCCTCCCAAGTAGTTGGGATTACAGGCTCCACCACCATGCCCAATTAATTTTTGTATTTTTAGTAGAGATGGGGTTTCACCATGTTTGCCAGGCTGGTCTCGAACTCCTGACCTCAGGAGATCTGCCAGCCTTGGCCTCCCAAAGTGCTGTAATTACATGCATGAGCCACTGTGCCTGGCCCTCTGAATTACTCTTAATGTATACTCTTATTTCCTCTTCTCCTACACTTCTCTCTCTCTTTTAAATGTCTATGCAGCTCTAAGAAGTGAAGAATTTCTGTGATTTATACTTCGTTTCTTAAGGGAACTAAAGCAGTAGAAACTACAGAAAAATCATTGCTACATTTTGAGTGCCTCTTGAGGGTTGACAGTTAAAACCAGGCTCACTCATTTTATTCTGGCAAGTTTGTTCACAGTTCATAGTGAAATGTTAATTAATATTTTAAAGCGTAGATTTATTGTGTCAAGAAAATTACCAAAAGATGTTGCAAAAATGGTGAACGTAAAAAGTTATATTTCTGTCAGATTCAAAAGGGACTACTTAATCATTTTAAAATTACTATTAGATATAGAAATGCTAAATTATAATTGTGTTGTAGCTGAGGCATATAATTTAAGAAATACATGTGGAAATGGAAATATTTAGACATAAGTGAAGACATTATAAATATCATTTGTTTCCTAGATATGGAACCCATTTCTACAATTTCTTTGCCGCTTCCTTGAATTGGAAAAAATGTATTTTGAAAGAACCGTTAAGTGAACTATTATAATATTTTTGCTGACTAGCCAGTTGAAGAAAAGTTTGTTAATTGGATGGGATTTTTTTTTTTCACGTTAGAAGACATGAAGAAATTTTAAAAGATAAACATCTATATTGTGAACCATCAGCTGAAAAGATAAATTTGTGTTCAATATATAGGCAGAAAAAAATTTGTGTCAAAATATTGAATGGAATAATAATGAGTAAACTGTGTTAGGCATGTATTAAAACATTTAAATAAAATAAAAATACATTTCGGCTACAAAATGAAGGAAAACATTATAAATAATCCTGTGTAAATCAAAATTATCTTTTATTTACAAGTATTTTCACTGGTAAAACCTTTTTGATTTTTTAGAAACACTATAGTACTATAATATATATTCAGAAAACTTAGGTATTATAGAAAAGAAAAAAGAAAATGCATCACTCAAAGTCTCATTACCCAAACAAAACATTTGTTAAATTTTTGGCATGTTTTGTAGTATTTTAAAATTTGCTTAGTTTTTTTTTCCTCAAAGAGAATTTCCAATTTTACATTTTTCTTCTTGAAAACACAATACATTGTTCACAGTTTTCACTGTGCTCTTTGCTATAGCTTAAACACATCAAGTGTGGTCTGGCTTCAGAAGAGTTCCCTATAAGACCCTTTTTCCTTTAGTTACTGCCTAGGACAACTCCTCATGGGACCTCAGTCACTGCTCTGTCATTCTGTCACTTACAATGCACTACTCTCTTCTTGCATTTTGGAATTAAAGCTCCATGAGGGCTTGAACTTTTTGTTCCCTACTACTTGTAAAATGCCTGGTGTATAGTAGATATTCAATTTGCTGAATAATGTGATACTTGTCAGGCCCTGTTCCAGTAACTTTACATATCTTACCTCATGATCTTTGCACAGTCTTGTTGAGGTAGGAAGTATTTATATCCTCATTTTAAGATGAGAACATTGAGGTGCAACATGGTTCAATGACTTGCTTGAGGTTACTGAGCTAGAACACTGGGAGCTGGTGTATAAACCCATGCTCTCTGGATTTGAACCTAGCCAGTCCCATGCCAGAATTTGTACCATAAACCAATATGTCATGTCATTTCTCTCATGAATGAATGCATATCATCCTTGTAAGCTCTACTTTTAATGGCTCAGAAGGAAGATTTTCTTTGAATTTGAAACTTGTTTAAACCACTCTTTTATTTAAGTATGTTTGTTTCACTTATTTCTAGTGCTAGGTGATATTGAAGAGCTAAAATGGAAGGGAAAAAAAACCAGACAATTCCTAACTTCAAGTCAACAAACATTTAATTTCTGCTATGGTTTCAATCAGTGATTCTTAACTGGGAGCAATTTTGACCCCAGGGGATATTTGGCAATGTCTGCTGAGATTTTTGATTGTCAAGACTGAGAATCAATACTGCTAAATATCCTATCATGCATGGGACAGTCCCCACAACAAGTAATTGTCTGGCCCCAAATGTCAACAGTTTCACGGCTGAGAACTCTGATCTAGATTCTATATTATATGCGGGGACCAAAGATGAAAAAGATGTTTTTATATACTCTGTCTTAAATGAGCTCACAAATGTTTAGTTTCCCTACTCCCAGTCTTTATGTAAGCAGAGTTAGAACATGTGTAGTGTACCTTCGCCATTAGCAGAAAAGGAGGGAGTGGTAAACTACCTAGTGTAGATTAGGGAGGGTCGGGTGATTTCAGCTAAAAAGGAATTTTTGGCTGGGCTCGTAGAATAAATAGGGTTTCTCTAGATCTCCCAATCAAAACTTAGTCAATCATAATAAAAAGTTCATAACAGAGGCAGAAGCAAAACACCCAAGAATCAGAGGAGAGAGGAAGTCACCTCAAGGTTAACATTGGTGAGGTAGATGAGATTTTAACCAGGTTCTAAAGGGTAGGTGGAATTTTGACATAGTACATCTAATAAGAAATTAGGCTTGGCACGTTGGCTCACACCTGTAATCCCAACACTTTGAGTGGCTGAGGTGGGAGGATCACTGGAGCCCAGGAGTTTGAGACCAGCTTGGGCAACATAACGACATCCCATCTCTACAAAAAATTTAAAACTTAGCCAAGTATGGTGGCACATGCTGGTAGTCTCACATACTTAGGAGACTCCTGCTGAAGTGGGAGGATTGCTTGAGCCTAGGAGGTTGAGGCCTCAGTCAGTTGTGATTTTGCCACTGTACTCCAGCCTGACTTGACATAAAAAAGAAAAAAAATAAACTAGGTGGGATGAAGAACTTTGTATATTTTATAATAGAATTTGTGTTGACTACTCTTTGGGGAAAATGTGTACTCTAAAATGGTATGCTGTAGTGCAGATGTAGTGCACAGATATTTTATCTGATTTTGCCAGCTCTGCTTCTCCATTACTGTTAAATCTCTAGGAACAATTTTGTGAATTCGCTCAAGTATTTCAATTCTTAGAATATTGTCAAATTGTGAATTACTTTTTAGTGTGCCTGGTAATATCTAAAACAGAACAAATTTACTTTTCTTTTAAGAAGTTTAACAACAGAAAAAAACTATTTAATACATACCCAACTTTAGGTAAACATGTACACTTCCTTTAAGCAACCATATAAGTAGACTACTTTTCTCACTCATGTGGACAGCTGGGAGGAATACATTTCTTCATGAATGATCTCTTGCCCTAACCAACTTATAGTTATGGCATAAAGTCGTGCAGATTTAGAGCACCCTCGTGGAGGGAGTGATGCTGACTAAACCATGTGCTTTGACACAAGTCTGTCAAAGAAAGGGCACATTTTTCTAATTTTTCAAAGGTAAGTGGAAGTGACACGTTGCCTTTTTTTTTCTTATCAGAAGCCCATCACCCTCTTGCACTCTTGCCATCCTCCCCAAGGAGAGCACGTTACATAGCAGCTACTTCTCCAGCCTTGGTCTCCCAATGAGACACACATGGGGCATGTCTGAATTAAGCCCAGCTGATAAGAGGAACCCTGCCAGGCTCAGCAGAGCCACAGCCAGTACTCAAAAGAAAGAAATAAATGTTTGGAGTTTAAACCACTGATACTGTGAGATTGTTTATTGTCCCCAGCAAAAAGATGACTGATAACAGAAATCATGGGGTCAGCTTGTCAGATCAACAGTGTGCATCTCGCTTGTGATCTGCTTACCCACTTTCATTCTCCAGAAATAAAGCCTCTCCCTACAAAAGATTCTTTTACCAGCTGCAAGGGAAACCATTTCATGTGTTACATAGATGGTGCTTTTATTCTGCAGCCTTACTGAGATTTAATGAATCATACGTTTACATAATCACTTTTCTGCTTTAAAAGAAATACCTGACATTTCTTTCCCAAGGAGTTCTATTAGTTTGCTATTGTTGCTGTAACAAACTACCACAAATGCATTGACTTGAAACAACACAAATGGATTATCTTACAGTTTTGGAGGTCAGAAGTAAAAAGTGGATCTAGGGGGGTAACCACAAGATGTTGGCAGGATGTGTTCCTTTCTGGAGGCTCTGGGGGAGAGTTTGTTTCCTTGCCTTTTCTAGCATCTAAATGCTGCCCACAATCCTTGGCTCCTGATTCCCAGCAATTATATCACTCTGACCTATGCTTCTGTCCTCAACTCTCTTTCTCTGACTTTCCTGCCTCCTCCTTTCACTTATAAAGATGCTTGTGATTACATTCAGTCCACTTGGAAAATTCGTGATAGCCTGCCTCTCATCTTGAAACTCTTAATCTAATCACATCTTTACATCATTTTTGCCTTTTAAAATAACATATTCCAGGTTCTGGGCGTTAGGATATGGCTATCTTTGACAGGCCATTATTCTGCTACCCACAGGTGCAGTGGAGTGGATTGGAGATTACTTAGTGATTTTATTTTAAATTTTGAAACAATGTGAAACTTAGAGAAAAATTGTCTTCTCAGTACAATTTTTTTTTCTGAACCATTGTGTGAGTAGCTGACCTTATGTTATATCACCCCTAAGACTTTTGTGTGTATTTTCCTCGAACAAGAACATTCTTCTGCATAATCATAATATAACCATCTAAATTGGGGAATGATTAATATTGATACAATACTGACATATACTTCTCAGATTTCATTCATATTTTCCCAAATGATCCAATAATGGTTTTTATAGCAAAATAATCAAATATTGCCTCTATCATGTCTCTTGATTCTCCTTAATTTTTCAATAAATATTTGGTATTTCATTCATTTTTATGACCTTGACACTTTAGGAATTATAAGCCAGTTGTTTGATAGGATGTTCTGATTTTGAGTTTGGTAATTCTTTATGATTGGATCCATGTTATGTGTGTTTGGTACAATTATCTCAGAAGTGTTGTTATATCCTCTCTTGTGCCACACCATTTCAATTTGCAGTTTACTTTGATCACTGGATTAAGGTGGTATTGTCAGCCAGGCTTCTGCAATGTAAAGTTGCTCTTTTTTTTTTTTCTATTTGTAATAATATGTATCTTGTGGAGAGGTATTTTGAAACAATGTAAAGATCCTGATCCTCATTACACTTTCCATTCGTTTATATGAACTTGAATTCGTAGTTTCCTATTTCAATGGATTGTGTAACTTAATTTGATGCTCAAATTTTCTCAGAGTTGCATGTCTAATTTTTTTTTTGGTGGAAGACTGGACATTCTAGAGAATATATTTAGCAATTCTGGCTTCTGTTTTATTTTTCTGAGGGATTTTTTTTCTGAGGGATTTCTTAAAGCCTAGTACACATTAGTTATTTTTCCTGATCCTCTCCCTCCCATTAGCCGTCATCTGATAGGCCCCATTGTGTGTTGTTCCCCTCTATGTGTCCATGTGTTCTCATAATTTAGCTCTTCCTTATAAGTGAGGGCATGCAGTATTTGGTTTTCTGTTCCTGGGTTAGTTTGCTAAAGATTATGGCCTCCAGCTCCATCCATGTCACTGCAAAGGACATGATCTCGTTCTTTTTTATGGCTACATAGTATTCCATGGTGTATATATATACCACATTTTCTTTATCCAGTCTATCATTGATGGGCATTTGGATTGATTCCATGTCTGCTATTGTGAATAGCACTGCAATGAACATATATATGCATGTGTATTTATAGTAGAATGATTTATATTCCTTTGGGTATATACCCAGCAATGGGATTGTGGGGTTGAATAGCATTTCTGTCTTTAGGTCTTTGAGGAGTCACCACACTGTCTCCCACAATGGTTGAACTAATTTATACTCTTAGCAACAGTGTAAAAGAATTCCTTTTTCTCCACGACCTTGTCAGCATCTGTTATTTTTTGACTTTTTAATAATAATCACTCTGACTGGTGTGAGATGGTATCTCACTGTGGTTTTGATTGAGCTTTTTTCATTTGATTGTTGGCTGCATGTATATCTTCTTTTGAGAAGTATCTATTCATGTCCTTTGCCTACTTTTTAATGTGGTTGTTTTTTTTCTCTTATAAAATTGTTTAAGTTCTTTATAAATGCTAGATATTGGGTTTTTGTCAGATACATGGTTTGCAAAATTTTCTCCTGTTCTGTAAATCGTCTGTTTACTCTGTTGATAAGTTTTTTTTTTTTTTGGTGGGGGGAGGTGCTGTGCAGAAGTCTTTAGTTTAATTAGATCCCATTTGTCAGTTTTTGCTTTTGTTGCAATTACTTTTGGCATCTTCGTCATGAAATTTTTGTCCATGCCTATGTCCTAAATGGTATTGCCTAGGTTTTCTTCTATGGTTTTTATAGTTTTGGGTTTTGCATTTAAGTCTTTAATCCATCTTGAGTTGATTTTTGTATATGATGTAAGGAAGGGGTCCAGTTTCAATTTTCTGCATATGGCTAGCCAGTTATCCCAGCACCATTTATTAAATAGGGAATCTTTTCCTCATTGCTTTTTGTCAGGTTTGCCAAAGATCAGATAGTTGTAGGTGTGTGGTATTATTTCTGGGTTCTCTATTCTGTTCCATTGGTCAATGTGTCTGTTTTTGTACCAGTACCATGCTGTTTCAGTTATTAGTATAAAGTCAGGTAGTGTGATGCCTCCAGCTTCATTCTTTTTGCCTAGGATTGCCTTGGCTATTTGGGCTCTTTTTTGATTCCATATACATTTTAAAATAGTTTTTTCCAATTCTGTGAAGAATGCCAATGGTAGTTTAATGGGAATAGCATTGAATCTATAAATTACTTTGGGCAGTATGGCCATGTTCATGATATTGATTCTTCCTATCCATGAGCATGGAATGTTTTTCCATTTGTTTGTGTCATCCTTGATTTCTTTGAGCAGTGGTTTGTAATTCTCTTTGTAGAGGTCGTTCACTTCCCTTGTTAGCTATATTCCCAGGTGTTTTATTCTTTTGGGAGCGATTGTGAATGGGAGTTCATTCATGATTTGGCTCTCAGCTTGCTGAATTGTTTAAACTTTAGACCATGCCAGTGTATTTTTAATGTGGACTTAAATAAAACTTACACTAAAAAAGAGACTATATCTTCTAAAAATGCCTAAAATTCTAAAATGTTATTGAGAAAAGACTTAGGGGCTCAAAAATCTGGCTGAGATTTTACTCCCCCATCCTCACATACATGAAATATTTTGAAACATATACATTTCACAGGATGAAAACAATGTTCACTCCAACTTGGTACCTTAATTAGTGGTATTATAGGGCTATGCTGCTATAAAAATAAAGAGATTAAATGGAAACAACTGGATCCATATAAGATGCACAATAATCCTTTTTTTTTGTAATGAGACTATAACCATTGTTAACAAAAAACAGCTGTCAGTTCTATTCATTTGAAAGTCACATATGGACCGTTCATTGTGGCAGGCAGTATGTGGGAGCAGTGGACATAGAGGTCAGAGGATCTCTTATAACCTGAGTCAGATATTTTCCCCACATTAGTGTATCTAATCAGTAAACACATAAACTCTTGCTGAAAAGCTTGCCTAAGAAGCTAGCAACACTGTTTGCCTCAGAACTCACTATATTTTTGAACATGATAACTTTTAATATTTTAATATAACATTTCAAAAATAATTCTAAGGACATTTTTGTGGAAGAATCCATTTTTGGAAAGATGAACTCCTTTGTACTGGATAACTCAAGACTACTGTAAATCAGCAACTGTACTGTTAAAAGGATATCATTGGCAGTGGACCTGGCCATTCCACATCTTGGAATATATTCTAGGAAAATGACTAGAAAATAAGGCAAATATTTATATACACTGATGTACATCACAGATTTATTTAAATATTAGCAAAAGTTTAGAAGCCATTTGTGTTCAATCATAGAGGATGCCTTGGACTTCTAGGGTGAGATGATCTCCTAATGCTAAATATGATAAATAAGTTTCTTGCCCTCCTGCTTGCTGGCCAGTATCCTATCTTGATTCTGCTGATTCTTTGCTGTTCTTTACTGCATTTATTTTGCCATTTTCTTTTGATGCATTAGAAAATATAAACTTGGGATCAATTTATATACTTATTAAGACAATAAATTTGACTTACCCATCAACCTTGCCTGTGCCTCTCTTCTCATCTGGCAGTACTGGGTATTAGCAATCTTCAGAGTCTACTAGTTGGATACTTGTGGTGGGAGAACATCTTCATGTTTATTAGCCATTTGATTTCCTTTTGGGACAATAGTATAAAATGCCTGGCCTATCCTTTCCTGTTTCCTGTTTTTTCTTAATTACCTTCATTAATACTTAAAATATGAAGACTACAAATACACATTCATATGCATTTATTGCATATGACGTACTTTGTAGTTGATTTAACTTTGGTTCAACAGATTTTTTCAGTGATTTCTTATAGCAATCAGCTCCACCCCCAGTAATATATTTATCCTTCACTGAACTATCACATATTTGAATAGATCCTCTTCATATGATTATTTCTCTTCTAGACATAGTTATTATTAATAAGTGATTACAGTCTTTTATAATCTAGACTGTTTTACTCACAGAGTTGCTTATGGCACATTTTTATCTTATTTACACCTATTTGACTGAAAAATAATTGTGCACCTTTTATTTAATCCCTATAGTTAAGAAATATTTCCTTTATATAACGTTTCATTTCTTGTCTTTTTTCTCTTTTTGGCCATGTTTTTGATTCATAAGCAATGATAAGGTAATAGGAATATCGAAGGATTTTATTCTGGATAAGATTAAGATTTAAGGTGCTTTTAGAATATTTTATTTGGCATTTGCTTCATTTGTTAAAAAATTCTGCCTTTTCTTTATCACAATATCTATAATTCTATGAAGTATTTGTTCTATTGGGTATTTCCCTGTGTAACTATTTGCCATCTAGTGGACAATCTAAATGCTGCTCAGTTTTACAAAATAAAGTTTCCAATTTGATCTTTTCACAATATCTTGTAGGGAGAAAACCTTTTTTCCAAGTTTTCAAGTTTTAAGCTATTTTAATACACAGGGATTTATAAATCAGTTCTTATTTATTAATAAAAGAATTGTTATTTTGAATGAACTTGTATCCTCTCCCATATCTACTACATTTCTTAGCACCTAGTAGGCACCTATTAAAATTAAATATTTATTGAATGGAATATTTGTTGAATGAATGAATAAAATGTTTAGTGAACTATACATGTCTTTCAGTGGTTGGAGCATTTACAATTTTTTTTTTTTGAGTTAGCAGAAAGAATGGCTAGAAGTCAGAGGACTTGTTAACATATTACCAAAGAATGTCTATGTTACATGACCAATTTATGCATCTAGACTACATGTGAATGTGTGTTGATTGGTTTACTACTTTTTCATTTTTTCATATTCAGGGTTTTCATAATTCATGGACATAGTGAGTGAAGCTATGCTGCTTTTACTAGGAACTATTTCCTTTGAGATTTTGCTGGTGTATTCAACTAGCAGGGAACTTCAAGTGGAATCTAGGACACCTGATTGCCTTGAACAATTAAGGCAATTGAAGGTACTGGAGAGTAAGTTTAATCAATGCATGCTTTAGAAGTTTGTATTCACAAAGGAAGGTCAAGTGTTCCATTCAACAAATACTGAGTTTCTGTTACATGTCAGGCATGTATTATGCATGGCAGTACTAAGATAAACAACATCTTATGGTCTATAAGATTTTTTAGCTAACTGGATAGATAACACATTGAAAATCTCTTACCTTCTTTGAGAAATTATGCTTTAGCTTTTATGGTTCCCCATGCCTTGTGGGATAGGCAGAATTGTAAAATGACCCCATGTGACCTATGCCATTATGTATTCTTCTTTCGAGTGTGTTTGGAAATTGTGAATATGCTGAAGTGCCACTCCTGTAATTATGTTACTTAAATGGCAAAAGGGAGATTAACCTGTTTGGGCCTGATCTAATCACATGGGCCCTTTAAATCTAGGTCAAGAGTTCAGACACAGAAGTCAGAGATGCAAATGTAAGAAAGATCTGAGGTGAGGGAAACTCTCTTGCTGGCTTTAAGTATGAAGGGGGCCATGTGGTGAGATCTGAGAGTAGTTTCTAGGAACTGAGAGCATCCCATGAGCAATAGCTAGCAAGAAAATGGGGACCTCAACCCTGCAGATACAAATTATTGAATTTTTTTCTGCACCTATATGAACTTGGAAGAGAACTCTGAGAAATAGCTGAGAAAATAGCTGAGAAAGCAGCCTGTGGACACCTTGATTTGAGACCCTGAGCAGACAGCCCACCACCCTGTGCCAGGACTCTGACATATAAAACTTTGAGTTTATCAGTGTTTTATAGCTTTTAATAAGCCTTTCACCTCCCTAGCTAAGTTTATTCTTTTTGGTGTTATAAATGGAATTGTTTTCCTAATTTATTTTTCAGGTAGCTGGTTGTTGGTATATGGAAGTGTAGTTGTTTTTTGTATATTGATTTCATATCCTGCAACTTCACTGAATTTGTTTATTAATTCAAAGTTTCTTTGCAGTCTTTAGAGTTTTCTATTTAGAAGATAATGTCATCTGCAAACAGACAATTTTACTTTCTCCTTTCTGATTTGGATGACTTTTCTTTCTTTCTTATTGTATAATTCCTCTGTCAAGGACTTCAGTACTTGATTGAGTAAGAGTGCTGAAAGTGGGAATCCTTTCCTTGATCCTGATCTTACAGGAATAGCTTTCAGTTTTTCACCAGTGAGAATGATGTAAGCTACAGGCTTTTCAAATACGGCCTTTATTATATTTAGCTAATTTCCTTATATTTCTAGTTTGTTGAGAGTTTTCATCATGAAATGGTGTTGAATTTTGTCAAAAGCTTTTTTCTGTATCTATTATGAGGGTCATGGGAGTTTTACTCTTAGTTCTATTAATGGGCATGGTTATACTGATTGATTTTTGGATATGGAACCACCCTTGCATCCTAGAAATAAATCCCACTTGATACGATATACGATCTTTTAATGTGCTGCTGAATTAAATTTACTACTATTTTGTGGAGAATTTTTGCCTCTACGTTAATCAGACATGTTGACCTGTAGTTTTCTTTCCTTGTGTTGTTTGTCTTTGATATCAGGGAATGCTGGCTTAATGAGTTTGGAAGTGCTCCTTTGTCTTCATTTTGGGGAAGAGTTTGAGAAAGGCTGACATTAACTCTTGTTTAACTGTTTAGTAGAATTCACTAGTGAAGCCATCTGGCTCTGGGCTTTTCTTTGTTGAGATGCTTTTGATTACTGATCCAATCTCCACATTAAAATAGGTCTGCCTTTATCCTTGAAATAACCTTCTCAATTGTCAACAAGAAGTGTATCTGGAGACAGTTTGCATTCCTTTTTGTTTGTTTAATGTTGATTATGTCCCTGATAATTCAGGCATAAATTAAAAAATAAGGTAAAAATTATATGTATAAAAATCTGTGTAGTCGATGTAACTAAAATATTTGAGGAATTAATGCTGGATTTTGAGAAGAATGTATACATAATGGAGATTCTGGAGAAAATGCAACTGAGCCACCCACATCTAGTGTAATTTTTCTTCTTATTAGAAGCACATGAGATTAATAGACTACAGTGATTATCTGTTATTTACAAGTATGATACTGTAAGAATTCTTTCCTGCTTTCTGGAGATTGACCATTTAGAGAGAATAAGGAAGGGGAACATGTATCTTATGAATCATCCTTGTGTATTTTTATGTTTCTTAAAAGTTAGTAAGGAGCTTCTCCTTTCTATTTAAGTAAGATAAATTCAAGATGTGATAGAATGTCACGATGGATTTCTGATTTCTGCTTCAGGTTTAGATATCTGTACCCTACCCTTCTTTTAGTCACATACGCACACACTTGCTAGAAGGATCATCCAACTTTATTCAAAAGACTTGGCTGTGCACTGAAAGCCTTCATAGTCAAGTGAACCACACCTACTCTGGGACTCAAGACTATTGGGATTGTTGAAGAATCCAAATGCCAGCAGAAGCCCTGAAGCCTTATAGGAAATGTAGGTCTTCTGATGCCCTGAATAGAATATTTCTATTATTATAATTTTTTATAAATATTTATAAATATATATAAAATTATATATTTATAAATATCGATTTATAATTTATAAATTATACATATATTTAATATATGTATAAATTATTATAAATTATAAATATAAATATATACATATGCAATTTATAAATACATAATTATAAATATAATATTTCTATTATTATAATTAAAGAATCAAAGTATGATCTTAAGGAAGACAAAGTATAATAGGAACTTGGAAGGTGGGAGTTAAGCGGGCCACTGGAATTTTATCAGTTAATTGCTCCTATATATAATGGGATATCAAGAATTCCTGAGAAAAAAACAACAGTTTGGGTAATATACCAGAAAAGGAAAATAGCAACACTTTCCTTTGGCCTCTCTCATAATAGTGATTCTATCTATGCATTAAAGGGCCTGAATTTTTATGGTAATAGAAGGCATAGAATTATAAGGAAATTGCATCTGGTATATAGTATAGATACACATTTACTTTTCAAATTTTGTGAACATTTCCTCCTTTGAGTCAGGCATAGAAGCTCCCTAAGTGCTGATAGATAGAATAAGATAAAAAAAAATACGTTGTGATATTCTATTAACTGAATCTGTCTCAGTCTTGTTTACATTGTTCTCAAATCTCAGATGCTACAAGTGAAAGAGGCTTTTAACAGTAATACTGTCAATGATTACATATAAAAACATACCATACCTCACAAAATTGGCCAATCTATATTAAATACCTGTGAGAAGACCCAGACTTGAAAATTTGAGTTTTTGTCTACATGTAGTATGTCTAACTGTAGTAGAATGAAGTATGTTTCAGAAATGTCTTGCCATGTCCTTGATGTGAAGTTTGGTATGATCACTTACTCTGACCAGGATCTTGGAGTGTAGATGACACAGAGCAGAGCTTCAGTCAACCTGCAGTGGACATCTAGCATGGACATAAATAAATCTTTGTTGTTTTAAGCCACTGAAGTTTCTTTGGCCATAGTAAAATACAATCTATCTTGACTTACACACTATCCTGAGCTTCGTATGTGTAATATCAACAGTATATATCAGAAGAATAAATGTATTTGTTCTTCCTTAATTTTAGAGGTATAGTCAGTGAGAAAATAAAGCTTAATTCCACCAAAGGAATCCATTTCTATCACTTTAGAGGAACTTGTTTGACATTTAAATAAATGTCTTAGAAAACAGGCAGGAAGTACAGTGATTCTTTATGTTCTCACACAGAGAAATATTAAAAATAATGGCATATTTTCTTTAGAGATATAAAACAAATTCATCACCTTTGTGAATATCATATTTATGTACATTTTTGTGGTAAATTATGTACTTCAAATGGATTTGTGTATCAGAAATGACAGGAATATCAAAACTATTTATGAACGGTTATAATTAAGAATACTTGACTTTTGTGAAAATTTAGAGATCAAAAATATTTTTTCAACTTGGTTTATATGTGTAGCAGAATGCAGCCTAAGAAAAAAGAAAGTTAACTTAGAGAGTAACCACGGAAGAAATTACAACAGCGTTCTTTTTAGAAACTATGCAATCCAGAAGACAAATAGAGGGCATCATCTTAATAATACAGATTGAAAGAAAAAAAGTAAACCATAGAATTATATACCTAGTGAAAATATCCCTAAAAAGGGAAGTTAAAAGTCTTTTTTACACAGCAAAAAGCAGAAATAACTCCTTTCCAGCAGACATGAAATGTTAAAAGAAGTTCTTTAGACAGGAGTATAACAAAAGATGGAAAGTTAGATATGAACAAAGAAAGGATTGTAGAGGCCAGGTGCGGTGGCTCATGTCTGTAATCCCAGCACTTTAGGAGGTAGAAGTGGGCGAATCACCTGAGGTTCGGAGTTCCAGACCAGCCTGACCAACATGGAGAAACTCCATCTCTACTATAAATACAAAATTAGCCGGGTGTTGTGGTCCATGCCTGTAATCCCAGCTACTTGGGAGGCTGAGGCAGGAGAATTTCTTGAACCTGGAAGGTGGAAGGTGGAGGTTGCAGTGAGCCAAGATTGTGCCATTGCACTCTGGCCTGGGCAACAAGAGTGAAACTCTGCCTCAAAAAAAAATAATAATAAATTAAAAATAAATAAATAAATAAATAGAAAGGATTGTAGAAATGGGAAATGTGAGAGTAAGAAGTTTACCTTTTAAAAATTTATAACATGTAAATATAGAGATGTAACATGCATAAAAATAAAGGACAATGCAGGAAAGAAAATATATGGAAGTATATTGTTTGAAGATTCTTATGCTACATGTGAAGAAACATATAAACTAAATAGACTTCTACATACTAAAGAAATGTAGATAAATATTTTTCACAAAGAGAACTCCAGATTCAGATGGCTTCACTTAGTCAACATGGTCATATAATTTCTAGACAGCATAATAAAGGCATGAAAAGAAAATAAAAGGCATAAAGATTGTGAAGAAAAAAATAAAATTGTTCTGATTTGTAGATGTCATAATTGTCTACATACAAAATCCTAAGGAACCTAAACCAACAAACAAAAACCAGCTACTAGAATTAATAAGTGAGTTCATCAAAGTCGCAAGATACAAGATAAACATACAAAATTAATTGTATTTCTATATACTAGCAATGAACGTGTGGGCATCAAAATTAAAAATACTTTTTCATAAAGAAAACACTTCTATTACATAGTTGTAAATGAAAACATGTACAGGACTTATATGCTGAAAACTACAAAATGCTGATGAGAGAAATACAAGATGTCAATAAATGGAGAGACATAATACGTTTGTAGATTGGAAGACTCAGCATGGTGAAGATGACAATTCTTTTCAAGTAGATATGTAGGTTTAATGCAATCTCATCAATATCCCAGCAAGATATTTCGTAGATACAGACAAGATTATTCTAAAATTTATATGGAAAGGCAAAAGAACTAAAATAGCTAAAACAATTTTGAAAAAAGAATAAAGTGGAAGGAATCATTCTACCTGATTCAAAGACATTATATGGCTCTAGTAAGCAAGTCTGTGTAGTAGTATTCGTGGAGGGATAGATATATAAATTAATGAAACAGAAGAGAGAACTCAGAAATAGACCTATGCAAATATGCTTGAATTTTGACGAAGACAGAAAAGCAATTCAATAGAGGACAGATTACAAACAAAGAGAGCTGGAGCTATCACACATCCATAGGCCAAAAAATGAACTTTGACCTAAGTCTCACTTTGTATGCAAATAAACTAGAAATGGATCAAGGAATTAAATATAAAGCATAAAAATGTAAAACTTTTAGAAAAAAAATCATAGAGAAAATCTTTAGGCTTGGGCTAAGCAAGAGCTCTTAGACCTGACACCAGAGGCATAGTCCATTTTGCTAACTTACAGTTAGCAAAAATAGAACTCAAAAAAGTTGTATTTATTTTTCCAAACAATAGGTGGCATCTGAGTTTCACAAATTGATAATTCATGCTCATACCAGGAAATGCAGTTGTATTTTTCAAATTAATTTAAAATTTAGTTTACATAGTACTCATCATGGTTTGTATTTATAAGTATTAATTAAAAGAATACACTTTTTTTCTAAAATTAACACTGGGAATTTTGCTAGTTTTGAGGGAAAATATGAAAATATGCCATAGATTTCATAATGTAATGTTATATCTTTTTGAATATGTTATAATTTATACATTGTATAAGAATATACTTTTACTCTCAAATCTGTACTGGAAGTTTTAACTAAAATTTAGTGAATTCTAATGCATGTCAAATGTTAATTTTTCTAATTTTCTTTCACATTATTCAGCTGTGTAGAAAAATCTAATATAAGTATTCAGTATATGAATGATACACAACTTCATTTTCTAATAAAAGTTACATTATTTGGAAATACCAACCTTCTTGACTCTGTCAACTCTGACTACTGTTTTATACCTCAGGCACCAAATGTTTTCTTTTTTCCCTCCCTTTCACAGTTTGGAGCTTATTCTTGGGGACTATTCAAAGCCTGAGGAACCAGCAACCCAAGGTGAGACTAATCATTTCCTATTGTTTTCAGGTATTGAATACTTCTATATCAGTTTTAAAAAAAGAAAAGTCTGGAGCCTTTTGTGTTATTTTTCCTAGCTGTAAGACTATAAACTCTCATACATATTCAAAGCTGTTGAGTTTATTCTTTCCTAAGAACCAGTAGGTTATACTGGCTCTGAATATCTTTGTATTTTGTTCTCATCCTTTTATGGGGCCTGCCAGCACACAACCATATGGCGAAAGCCACCTGCCTGCTTTGCGGTAACTACCTGGGTCTGTCTCTCAGGCTTCATCTCCCTAGCTAAATAGGATAAAAGCCCGAACTCTGAACAAATGAGTGGTAGAAACAGGTTTTCTCTTTAAAAAATGGATTTGGATTCATCCCCTGCCATTTTTGAACTCTAAAGCTATGGTTAAGTTTTCAAACCTATCTGAGGCTCAGTTTTATTGACATAATCTGTTGTGAGAATTAATTTAGGTTAAATATTACATTTGTAAGCCATTCTGTAATGGGGCCTTATTTATTTTTTGTTGTTCATTAGAAAATAAAAATTTAAAAATGAAATCAATATATAAATTCAAGCTATTGTTAAAAGAGTAATAAATATAAATTTTGAGTAATACCTAGCTGGCATAGCTGGCAGTTGTAAGCTATAGGAAATTTTTAAAAACAGAAAAAGACATTTTTTTTTTACTTAGAAAGTTAGTGTTCAGAGTAGACAGAGTAGAAATGCCCTTCCTCCCTTCCTTCCTTCCTCCCTCTTCCTCCTCTTCCTCCCCTCCCTTCCTCCCTCCCTCCCTCCCTTCCTCCCTTACTTGTTTCCTTCATTTCTTTCTTTCTCTTTCTTTCTTTCTTTCTTTCTTTCTTTCTTTCTTTCTTTCTTTCTTTCTTTCTTTCTTTCTTTCTTTCTTCTTTCTCTCTCTCTCTCTCTCTCTTTCTTTCTCAGAGTCTCACTCTGTTGCTTAGGTTGGAGTGCAGTGGCACATGCTTAGGCTGGAGTGCAGTGGCACAATCTTGGCTCACTACAACCTCCACCTCCCAGGTTCAAGCAATTCTCCTGCCTCAGCCTCCTGAGTAGATGGGATTACAGGCAGGGGCCACCACTCCTGGCTAATTTTTGCATTTTTAGTAGAGACGGCGTTTTGCCATGTTTATCAGGCTGGTCTCAAACTCCTGACCTCAGGTGATCTGCCTGTCTTGGCCTCCCCAAAGTGCTGAGATTACAGACGTGAGCCACCGTGCCTGGCCGAAATGTTCTTTATGTAAAGGTATTACCTGTTTGATCAAAATATTACTATAAAATCTTCAAGGTGGGAGTTTGGAAAAACAGAAGCAGTCACGAAGAGGGTTTATTTTCACTAGAGAGAAAGTAAAGACAGACTTCAGGAGAGATGAGCAATGTTGGAAGGGGTTTGGTACTCTGGGAAGTGTGTGTGTTTGTGTGGTGTGTTGTTGCTAATAATACTAATTCCCTACCTGAGCCATAAGGATAAACAATAGAGGAGATGTGGTTCCACAAAAGAAAACAGAGGGACTGCTCCACATTTGTATAATGAGGATAGTATCTCTTAAATCATAGTACTGAGGTGAGGATTAAATGAAATAAAGTATATATTGCCTGATGGATGCAATGAGTGGCCCAAAATAAGTGCTCAACAAATGGTGGTACTAGGAGTAATAGTAATTTTTATTATTGTTTGTAAATAGGATGATTTTTGTTGTTGTTATAGTAGTAATTTTCTAAAACAGTTTTAGGGTCATATTTGTAATCTTAATTATTTTATCAGCCTACAAATGAAGGATAATTATCTGCATATAATCTTTGCAGAGCCATTATGTAAAGGTGGCACTTCCTCCAATTATATCCTTAATTTGTTTATTATCTCCATGCCTAATCAAGGTATTCTGAATTACCACAATAAAATTTTCTATATCTCAAAAAAAAAATTAAGTCAAGAATTTGAATGCATGGTTGAAAACCTAAACTAAGACAACATCGTCTTACAGCAATGTACTATCATATCATAGTCATATACTGTCAAATATTTAATAACTTTATGAGAGCATATCTTATCTCTGTAAGGACAGCTTTTTGAATGGTAATGCTTTATATTTTTGTGTCCCTAAGAGTGTCTAGCACTATCAAATTAATATGTAATCTGACTACATAGTAGATGCTCAATGAGTAATGACTGAAGTTAGCCTTTCCAGCTCTAAAAATAAATTCTTAAACTCTACATCTAGATTACCAATTTTTTTTTTTTTTTTTTTGAGATGGAGTCTCGCTCTGTCGCCCAGGCTGGAGTGCACTGGCACGATCTCAGCTCACTGCAAGCTCTGCCTCCTGGGTTCACACCATTCTCCTGTCTCAGCTCCCGAGTAGCTGAGACTACAGTTGCCTGCCACCACGCTTGGCTAATTTTTTGTATTTTTAGTAGAGATGGGGTTTCACTATGTTAGCCAGGATGATCTCAATCTCCTGACCTCATGATCCGCCTGCCTCAGCCTCCCAAAGTTCTGGGATTACAGGTGTGAGCCACCACGCCCAGCCACAAAATGGTTTTATTTATTTATTTATTTATTTATATTATTGTACTTTAAGTTTTAGGGTACATGTGCGCAATGTGCAGGTTTGTTACATATGTATCCATGTGCCATGTTGGTGTGCTGCACCCATTAACTCGTCATTTAGCATTAGGTATATCTCCTAATGCTATCCCTCCCCACTCCCCCTACCCCACAATTGTTCCCGGAGTGTGATGTTCCCCTTCTTGTGTCCATGTGTTCTCATTGTTCAATTCCCACCTGTGAGTGAGAACATGCAGTGTTTGATTTTTTGTCCTTGTGACAGTTTACTGAGAATGATGATTTCCAGTTTCATCCATGTCCCTACAAAGGACATGAACTCATCATTTTTTACGGCTGCATAGTATTCCATGGTGTATATGTGCCACATTTTCTTAATCCAGTCTATCGTTGTTGGACATTTGGGTTGGTTCCAAGTCTTTACTATTGTGAACAGTGCCGCAATAAACATATGAGTGCATGTGTCTTTATAGCAGCATGATTTATAGTCCTTTGGGTATATACCCAGTAATGGGATGGCTGGGTCAAATGATATTTATTAATTTTGAAGTACACATCAATGCATATATTTTATTTTAGCTTTTCCTTTTAGCCTCTTCAAGGATTTACTGTAGCCAAATCCATTTAATAAAGAGTTATTTATTTTACATAAATGCAGTGCATTGTAACAGAGAGTAGGGAGGACACCAGCTGTATTTCCACTTGATGACTGGTATCTTTTAAATATATTTGTGTATGCCAAGTCTAGGTAGTGAGGAAAATGTTTTGCCTAAGATTTGCATCTAATTAGCACATAAGGGAAAAAATTCCTATATCAACGGAAGTAACATAATCACTTATTCAAACAGTCTTTCAGAATTTACTATGAATTTGACTTATGCAGGGAATACGGATAAATG
Organism: Symphalangus syndactylus; assembly: GCF_028878055.3. Classification (NCBI taxonomy): domain Eukaryota; kingdom Metazoa; phylum Chordata; class Mammalia; order Primates; family Hylobatidae; genus Symphalangus; species Symphalangus syndactylus. Next base: position 108,447,730 of record NC_072428.2, read on the forward strand.
TTAGGTGCCTTAATCATGCCTCAACAACTTTTTTCCTGTTACCTCTAAGTTTATACTGTCTGTTAATTATCAAAGCATTTACAAGTGATTTAATAATGTATCCAGATATTTTTTATATAAGCAAGCTATGCTAAATTATTTTAAATTTGAATTCAATACCAAAGGTGTTTGGCAACTCTTCTGGTGCACTAAGATTTTAACTAAACTCTTCACCGGGGAGAACATGGTTGGAAATTACGTAGTACATAAGTTCCTTGTACTGTGGTATTTTTCTTAGTTGATTTACTTTTGCAATCATTATATTTATTATTAACTAGCCAAATCAAATTAAACCTGCCGTATTTAGAGGAAACATGGCCTTTGTGTTCTGTGCTGAAACATTTTATCCAAAAACTGACCATCAGCAAATTTCATCAATATTGAGTTCCATTGTCCAGTGTGAAGCAGAACCTTCCCCCACAGCACATACACTCATGGGTAGAGGACTCAAAGAGGAGGGCAATAACATGGTCTGTTGCTTTTTATTTATGAAAACATAGTTCTCATTTTGTCTGCTCTGGATAGGAATAAAGTAGCACGTTGCAAACACTTTTACTGTTCACTTATCTGTAGAAAATGGTTTCCATGAACAAATTTAAATAAGGGAGAAATATGCTTAGATTTTTTTTTTGTATAGAACAAATGCTGCCCTCATATAATATTTCTTTTTACTTGGCAACACTGCTGAGATCAGCATAACTTGTCGGCACTGTAAACTGTCTAATACATTTCCCGTCCTACTATATATTAAAAATAACACAGTGATCTGACAGACACATCATCAGTAGAAATGATTGTTCATGCAAAATGATCTAGTGCTGAGATTAGTTTAATTTTATTGGTGTTAGTGAGTGTTTTATATTGTAGAAAGTCATAAGAGATCTTGTTATTCATGTCCCCTATTAATCTTGATAATATGGAAGTTAATCCTTTAACTACTGAATTGTAGCTACTGTAATATATTTGGTGGTGGCTGGCAGTGAGTTGCCTCCCTGACTGGTCCTCTTCTGATAGGTGCTGTTTATGGAGAATTTCACCTACTATTGCAGCTTGAAGAAACTAAGTTATTACATGAATAGAGTGGTTAAAACACATGTAAATATATGTAACATATAGAGTATTCATTATAACAATTAGAGTCCCAGGAAGAAACTATCAAACTTAGATAACACAAGACATAAAGGAAGACAGAATTTAGAGACCTATGTCAGGATTAAGGAAACCGGTAAGGAAGTTGAATAATTCAGAGACTAGCAATATTGAGATGCCATTAGTAGTCCAATGACAGCTGGAGTCCTTGGACAAGGGGTGCAGGACAGGAACCGCTGTAACAGAGGGATAAAAGCACTGTCAGAAAACACATCTTAGATAGAGAGTGAGGAGTACACAGACATCGTTCTCCCCCTACCCTCTGATCATTGCCACCTCCCACTGGCTGAATACAAATGGGAGCCAGTTGGCAAGATGGAGTCTGTAGGGTTCAGACTCTTGAAGAATAGAGAAGGGGTACAGAGAAAGGCTGAAAATGTATCTGGGGCATGGTAGGTGGACAATATGTGAATAACCAGCAAACTCTAGCAACAATAAGCTTATTAAGATAGACTGTGTGACGGTTATTTCTACTACGAATTTTTCTACTTTAGGCACCAGTTCTAGCCTTACTTGTAAGGTATGGACATTTAACAATACTTGGAGAGGTTTTTTAAATCAGAACTTACCGTGATGTGGCTCAGTGGCTTCTGGTGTGAAGATTTATAGTGGGGACTAGATGCTTCTAGTAAATGGGCTTGGGTGGTGCCTCAAACTCAAATATCCATTTGCATCTCCTCATTTACATAGAGGTCATGAAGCCCAGGAAAAAAGTCTTTGCTCTCTGTTCACCAACAGAATTCAATATAATGGTTAAAGAGACTGCTCCAACAAATGGTAGTTTGCAAAGATAAAGGGAAAATGGTCTGTCAATCCAGCAATGGAGCCTGAGTTAGCAGAGAAGTGTAGGTTACAACTGTATGACTGATTCTCAGCTGTTCTACTACTTCTCACCTTATTGCCTGGGAAATTTTTGCTGAAACAGTGTTGTAGTGCTGGTGGTGGTGATGGAACCAGAGGAAGCAGTCTGCCACACAGATGACTTTCTGTCTTCCTTACGAGGAAGGTATACTAACATCTTCTATGTACATGACTCAACCCCCTGTTGTGTTAGCCTGGGAAGCCTAAAAATTAAAGTGAAGCCGGGAAGGTTTATTGCTGTCTCTGTCACCACAGTTTTAATGTGTAGGTTGTTATGTATATTACCACTCTTATCAATTGTTTTATTGTTGATATTTTATGTATTAAATAGGCTTTGTAATTTGACTTATTTTCTGCTTCTAGAACACAGTTTCTCAACTGCAACCTTATTGGCACTTCAGGATGAATAATTTTTTGTTTTGGGAAACTGTCCTGTGCATTGTAGGATGTCTAGCAGCATTCTTATTCTCTACCCACTATACGCCCGTAAGCATCCCTTTCCCCTTGTCATGACAACCAAAAATGTCTCTAGATTGTGCCAAATGTTTGCTTGGGGCACAACATCACCTCTGGTTGAGAACCACCTTTCTGGAAGAACTTGATATGATAACTCTTAGTAAAATTTCTTTTTTCATACATTCTTAATATGTACAACACATATTAAAAGTTTCATATTCTGAATTTTCTTTTTCTTGTTTCTGTGAGGAGCCATTCAGCATTGTAAAAATGCATCGGTGATGTTTTGTGTTATAGCAATTTCTCTTAGCTCTACAGATACAAATGTTGGGGGAGGCTCTCTTAAGAGGGCAACCTTCACATTAAGCAGAAATACTACAAATGTAGCTTATTTGTAGATATATTCTATTTGAATATGTTCATCTATAAATGTTCTATTACATATAAGAACAGAAATTCAAATGAATTAGAGGAGCTTAGCTTAAAGAATAAGGCTGGAGAAATGGAAAAGTTGCATTAGTTTTTCAGCACACATACACACAAAATGTAACATTGTAGTAAAATTCAAAATGTCGGCATTTTGAAGTAGTTTGTTTTAGATACAGGGAAATCAGATTTCCTCAAAAGGTAATATTTTAAAAGATGTGTCCAAACAGAATTTTCCTGTGTTCAAAGATCATAAACTTTATATCTAACACGTTTAATTTGCTAATAGAAACTATTCATTCTTAAGAAATTTCTAAAAGGCATACAATAAATGAGTGCTTCGTTATTTCCCAAAAGGCTTCATTCCAGAAACAAGAAAACTCAAATTTAAACCTTTTTTACAACTGTGTTAAGTACATCGATTACATTACTTTTTGCTATAAAACCTCTTCTGATAGAAAGCAGCAAAAATTACGTCTGTGTTCTGCATGCCAAATCTTCACAGTGTTTCCTAGTTGCGTTGGTGTTCCAAGCCAGGCTCTCTTCTCCTTAGAGTCAGTGTAATGAGCTATAATTGATGGTAGCCATGATGATGAAGCCTGAAGTGAGTATTTCTCATGTAAGCTCATTCAAAGGGGTTTTGAGCAATCATTTCTGTGTCAGAGTCAAGTTTTTATAGTGAATGAAAAAAACTATACATATATATATATATGTAAACATTCATTTTGGACCTGATAGCATTTTTTTCCTTTTACTAGCCAATAAATCTTAGAGTTTTTTTCTTGCTGTGGAGATTTATAAGTGGATTCATTTTCCAGAGCTTAAGCTTCCTCCATTCTATCAATGATATTTTCCTCAAAGTGCCTTTGATAGCTTAAATAGCCTTGAGAAGAAAGTTTATAAATTAAGTATAAGATTAATAAGTATATTTACTTCGTTCTTTTGGGGCTGCTGCAATTTCACTGTAGATTTTTAAATCAGTGTGCAGCATTTCATATCATTAGGAAGTGGAATGGGTATGTAACATTAAATTCAATAATGTCCTGGTAAGTAGTGCTTATATTCGAATACTTAAAGCTTGCATATTGTTAACTAGAGTTTCATATTTATTTTAAGGTAATATTTATATACAATGGAACCCCCAAATCTTAAGAAAAATAAATGTAGAGACCCTATATAAAAATGTAAGAAATTCACTTAGGACTCACTGACATGTCCAAACATGAAATCCTAGAGTTGAAAGAGATTATCAGAAGTCCACAAGGTCAAATATTCTAACTCACAACAAAAATCTTTCCCATGGGCATGGCATTCCCTGGAATGGCATTTTATAAGAAACACTGAGGAATGATGGGGAATCTGTAGTTACCAAAGGGCTAGTATTCTCTCCTAGGTAAATGTCTTTACAGCTCTGTTGCTCAAGTGTTAGTATCTTCATTTTATAGAATAGAAAACCACAGCTGAGGAAGGCAAAGTAACTTGCATATAAAATTACAGATGGAAGGTAGCTGAGTTGGTACTTAAACCTAAGTTCTTCTAAATTTATGACCAAATCCCCATCACCTTTAAAATGTCATACTGAAACATTTTAAAATCATGTAAAAATCACATTTTCTGTAAGTGCCTTTTTTATCTCATTATTTTTGAAAAAAAATTTCAAACATTAAGAAAATTTGAAAGAATTTATATTTACCCTCTACCTAGGCTTTTCTATTCTATATATTGCATTATCACATACTTACCCATCTATACAGCCCTGTATCCACCCATCACTCCTTTCTATTAATGCATTTCAAAGTAAGTTATAAACATCAGTATTTCCTCTCAAATAATTTCTCTCAAATATTTAAGAGCACATATTAACTAGACTTTTGTATTTACATTTATATATTTTAAGGTGAGATTTATATAAAATGAAATGTCTAAATCTTAAGTATACTATGAGATAAGTATGCACAAATACATGTAACTGTAACTCAAAACCCTGTCAAGATACAGAACTTTGCTCAGAAGGATTCCTTCATTTGCTTTCCCATTCAATCCCCCTTCTCCACCGAAAAAAATTTTTTTTTTCTGGCTGGAGTAGTTTTGCCTTTTCTAGGATTTTATATAAATTGAATCATGTGGTATTTACTCTTTTGGGTAAAAGGACATGATCTCATTCCTTTTTATGGATGCATAATATTGATGATGTATACTTACCACATTTTCTTTATCTGGTCTATCACTGATGGACATTTGGGTTGATTTCATGTCTTTGCTATTGTGAAGAGTGCTGCAATGAACATACATATACACGTATCTTTATAATAGAATGATTTATGTTCCTTTGGGTATATACCCAGTAATGGGATTGCTGGGTCAAATATATTTCTGCTTCTGGATCTTTGATGAATCGCCACTCCATCTTCCACAATGGTTGAACTAATTTATATTCCCACCAACAGTGCAAAAGTGTACCTTTTTCTACACAACCTTGCCAGCATTTGTTGTTTCTTGATTTTTTACTAATCACCATTCTGACTGGTATGAGATGGTATCTCATTGTGGTTTTGATTTACATTTCTCTGATGATAAGTGATGGTGAGCTGTTTTCCATATGATTATTGGCCGTGTGAATGTCTTCTCTTGAGAAGTGTCTGTTCATGTCCTTTGCCCACTTTTTAATGATTTTTTTCTTGTAAATTTATTTAAGTTTCTTGTAGACTCTGAATATTAGACCTTTTTTAGATGGATAGGTTGCAAAAGTTTTCTTCCATTTTGTAAGTTGTCTGTTCACTCTCATGATAATTTCTTTTGAGATGCAGAAACTCTTTAGTTTAATTAGATTCCATTTGTCAATTTTAACTTTTTTTGCCATGGCTTTTGGCGTTTTCGTCGTGAAGTCTTTGCCCATGCCTATGTCCTGCATGGTATTGCCTAGGTTTTCTTCTAGGGTTTCTATAATTTTGGGTTTTACATATAAGTCTTTAGTCAATCTTGAGTTAATTTTTGTATAAGGTGTAAGGAAGGGGTCCAGTTTCAATTTTCTGCATATGGCTAGCCAGTTTTCCCAACACCATTTATTAAATAGGAAATCCTTTTCCCATTGCTTGTTTTTGTCAGGTTTGTTAGAGATCAGATGTTTGCAGCAGTGTGCTCTTATTTTTGGGTTCTCTATTCTGTTCCATTGGTCAGTGTGTTTTTGTACTGATACCATGCTGCTTTGGTTACTGTAGCCTTGTAGTATAATGTGAAGTCAGGTAGTGTGATGCCTGCAGCTTTGTTCTTTTTGCTTTGGATTCTCTTGGCTATATGAGCTCTTTTTTGGTTCTATAGGAATTTTAAAATACTTTTTTTCTAGTTCAGAAGAATGTCAATGGTAGTAATGGTAATAGCATTGAATCTATAAATTACTTTGGGCAGTATGGCCATTTTCACGGTATTGATTCTTCTTATCCATGAGCATGGAATGTTTTTCCATTTGATTGTGTCTGTCTTCTTTGAATTTTTTGAGCAGTGATTTCTAGTTCTTCTTGAAGAGGTCTTTCACTTTTTTGTTAGCTCTATTACTAGGTATTTTATTCTCTTTGTAGCAGTTGTGAATGGGAGTTCATTCATAATTTATCTTTCTGCTTATCTGTTGCTGGTGTATAGAAATACTAACAAATTTTGTGCATTGATCTTGTATCCTAAATCTTTGCTGAATTTGCTTATCAGCTTAAGTAGCTTTTGGGCGGAGGCATAGTAGCCTTGAATAGTCTTTTATATTTCTGTGGTGTCAGTTGTAATATCTCCCGTTTCATTTGTAATTGAGCTTATTTGGATTTTCTCTTCTTTTCTTGGTTAATCTTGCTATTGGTCGATCAATTTTATTTATCTTTTCAAAGAACAAAAAGCTTTTTCTTTCATTTATCTTTTGTATTTTCTTTTTGGTTTCAATTTTATTTAGTTCTGCTCCAATCTTGGTTATTTCCTTTCTTCTGCTAGGTTTGGGTTTGGTTTGTTCTTGTTTCTCTAGTTCCTTGAGTTATGATGTTAGATGGTCTGTATGTGCTCCCTCAGACTTTTTGATGTAGGTATTTACTGCTATGAACTTTCCTCTTAGCACTGCCTTTGCTGTATTCCAGAGGTTTAGATAGGTTGTTCACTATTGTCATTCAGTTCAAAGAATTTTTAAATTTCCGTCTTGATTACATTGTTGACCAAATGGTCATACAGGGGCAGGTTATTTAATTTCCATATATTTGCATGGTTTTGAAGATTCCTTTTGGAATTGATTTCCAGTTTTATTTCAATGTGGTCTGAGAGAGTACTTGATATAATTTCAATTTTCTTAAATTTATTGAGACTTGTTTTGTGGCCTATCATTGGTCTATCTTGGAGAACATTCCATGTGCTAATGAACAGAATGTATATCCTGCAATTGTTGGGTAGAATGTTTTGTAAACATCTGTTAAGTTCATTTGTTCCTGGATGTAGTTTAAAACCATTGTTTCTTTGTTGAATTTCTGTCTTGATGACCTGCCTAGTGATATCAGTGGAGTATTGAAGTTCCCCGTTATCATTCTGTTGCTATTTCATTTCTTAGGTTTGAGTAATTGTTTTATAAATTTGGGAACTCCAGTGTTAGGTGCATATATACTAAAAATTGGAACATTTTCCTGTTGGACAGGCCCTTTGTCATTATATAATGTCCTTCTTTGTCTTTTTTAACTACTGTTGCTTTAAAATTTGTTTTGTCTAATATAAGAATAGCTGTTCCTCCTGGCCTTTGGTGTCCATTTGCATGGAATGTCTTTTTCTGCCCCTTTACCTGAAGTTTATGTGAGTCCTTATGTGTTAGGTGAGTCTCTTGAAGGCAGCAGATAATTTTTTGGTGAATTCTTATCCATTCTGCAATTCTATATCTTTTAAGTGCAGCATTTAGGTCATTTATGTTCAATGTTAGTATTGAGATGTGAGGTACTACTCCATTCATGGTGATTATTTTTTGCCTGTATATCTTGTTTTTTTTTTAATTGTATTTTTGTTTTATAGGTCCTGTGAGATTTATGCTTTAAAGAGGTTTTGTTTTGATGTGTTTCCAGGATTTGTTTCAAGATTTAAAGCTCCTTTTAGCAGTTCTTGTAGTGGTGGCTTGGTAGTGGCAAATTCTCTCAACATTTGTTTGTCTGAAAAAATACTGTATCTTTCCTTCATATATGATTCTTAGTTTTGCAGGATACAACATTCCTGGCTGATAATTGTTTTGTTTGAGGAGGCTGACGATAGGGCCCTAATCCCTTCTAGTTGTAGGATTTCTGTTGAGAAATCTGTTAATTGGATAGATTTACCTTTGTAGGTTACCTGGTGCTTTTGTCTCACAGCTCTTAAGATTCTTTTCGTTGTCTTAATTTTAGATAACCTGATGACAATGTGCCTAGGCAATGATCTTTTTGCAATGAATTTCCCAGGTGTTCTTTGTGCTTCTTGTATTTGGATGTCTAGGTCTCTAGCAAGGTTGGGGAAGTTTTCCTTGATTATTCCCCAAATATGTTTTCCAAACTTAGATTTCTCTTCTTCCTCAGGAACATCAATTATTTTCAGGTTTGGTCGTTTAGCATAATCCCAGACTTCTTGGAAGCTTTGTTTGTATTTTCTTATTCTTTTTTCTTTGTCTTTGTCAGATTGGGTTAATTCAAAGACCTAGTCTTCGAGCTCTGAATTTCTTTCTTCTACTTGTTCAATTCTATTGCTGATACTTTCCAGAGTATTTTGCATTTCTATAAGTGTGTCCAATGTTTCCTGAAGTTTTGATGGTTTTTTATTTATTGTATGTATTTCATTGAATATTTCTCCCTTTGCTTCTTGTATCTTTTTTGGATTTCCTTGCATTGGCTTTGCCTTTCTCTGGTGCCTCCCTGATTAGCTTAATATCTAACTTCCTGAATTGTTTTTCAGGCAAATCAGGGATTTCTTCTTGGTTTGGATCAATTGCTGGTGAGCTAATGTGATTTTTGGGGGGGGGGTGTTTAAGAGCCTTGTTTTATCATATTACCAGAGTTGGTTTTCTGGTTCCTTCTCATTTGGGTAGGCTCTGTCAGAGGGAAAGTCTAGGGGTGAAGACTGTTGTTCAGGTTCTTTTGTCCCATGGGGTGTTCCCTTGATATAGTACTTTCCACTTTTTCCTAAAGGATGTGGCTTCCTGAGAGCTGAGCTGTAGTGATTGTTGTCTGTCTTCTGGGTCTAGCTACTCAGCAAGTCTACCAGGCTCCAGGCTGGTACTGGGGGTTGTCTGCACAGAGTCTTGTGATGTGAACCATCTATGGGTCTCTCAGCTATGAATACCACGCAGTATTTGGGGTGTGTCCTGGGTCCTGCAGGAGGAATCTGCTTCCTTCAGAGTGTTTGTGGTTCCTCTTGGGTTTGCTGATTTATTCCTGAAGTTGTTCTGGAGCTAAAATTCACAATGTGAGCCTCCAAACACTGCTCTGTCTGTCCAAGTTGTAGCTGCAACCTAGTCCTTCCCCTTAAAATTTTTTACAGCCTTTGATTTATAGTCTTTTATTTTATGTATGTATAGCTATTCTTGCTTTTTTGTTTTTTTGGTTTCAGTTGCATGGAATGTCTTTTTTCATCCCTGAACTTTTAGTCTATGTGTCTTTACAGGTGAAGTAAGTTTCTTGAAAGCAGCATATAGTTGGGTTTATTTATTTGTTCAGCCACTCTGTGTCTTTTAATTGGAGAATTGAGACCATTTACATTTAGTGTTATTATTGATAAGAAAGAGCTTATTATTGTCATTTTTGTAGTTTGTTTTCTCATTGTTTTGAAGCTCCTCTCTTCATTTTTTTTCTTTCTTACTGTCTTCGTGATTAAGTGATTATCTCTGGTAGTATGTTGCTTTTTATTTTTAGGGAATCTGCTATAGGTTTTTGCACTTTGGTTACCATGAGGCTTACAAAATACATATCATAGATATAACAAGTTATTTTACAGAGGGGATGACTTATCTTAGATCACAAATAAAAGAATAGAAATAAATACAAGAAAAACACACATAAAAATTCCACACTTTAACTCCATCCCCCAACATTTTGACTTTTAGTTGTCTCAGTTTAATATTTTATGTTACCTATTTCTTAATGGGTTGCTGTGGCTGTTATAGTTTTTGATAGATTTGTCTTTGGGACTTCATATTAGAGTTATGCATGTATTGCAAACCACAAATTTAATAACAGGTTATTCTGGATTTGTCCATATACTTAATTTTACTAGTAGATTTTATACCTTGAAAAGTTTTCTTTTGCACTTTAATGTTATTATTATTTTTTTTTTCAGATTGAAGAACTCCCTTTAGTATTTTTTGCAAGGTGGGTCTCGTGTTGAATTTTCCTAGCTTTTATTTGTTTGAGGAAGGCTTTATCTTTCATTCAAATCTGAATGACAATTTTGCTAGATGCACTATTTTTGGGTTACAATTTTGTTCTTTGAGCACGTTGAAAATGTTGTATCACTCCCTCCTGGCCTGTATGATTTCTGTTGAGAAGTGTGTTGCCAATTGAATTCGAGCTCCTTTATATGTTATTTGCTTATCTCTTACTGCTTTTAGTATCTTCTCTTTGTCCTTGACCTTTGAGAGTTTCATTATTATATTCCTTGGGGTAGTTTTATTTGGGTTAAATCTGTTTTGTTTTCTCAGACTTTCCTGTACTTGGATATTTATATCTTTCTCAACTTTTGGAAACCATGTTTGGAAGACTCAGTTATTTATTTGAATAAGATTTCCATCTCTTGCTTTTGCTTGGTCCCCCTTGAACACCAGTAATTCAAGAGGGAACCCTGCTGGCTAGCTGCATACAATGCTCTATGATCCTCAATTCTCTCTCTCAACTCTTACCACTATGAAGTGTGGTAACAGAGATTCCTTGTCTATGTTTAATAAAATTTCTTTATAATTTCTAAGATTTTGATTCATCTCTATCCTGATTATACCCTTGCATTTTTCTAAATTTCACAAGGTCTTCTTTATGTAAACAAGTTTTGGTCAGGCATGGCAGCTCATACCTGTAATCCCAGCACTTTGGGAGGCTGAGGCAGGTGGATTGCTTGAGCTCAGGAATTCAGGATCAGCCTGGACAACATGGAGAAACCCCATCTCTACAAAAGATACATAAATTAGCTGGACATAGTAGCATGTGCCTGTAATCCCAGCTACTCGAGAGACAGAGGCGGGAGGATTGCTTGAGCCCAGGAGATTGAGACTGCAGTGAGCCATGATTGCACCACTGCACTCCAGCCTGGATGACAGATGTCCTCCCAGCCCCCACAAAAATACTAAAATGTTATTTTGTTGAATATTTCTGATTTTAGAAAGCCCTTTTTGGAGGAGTGAGTACTAGGAAATGTTATAATATTTACTGCTCTAATTCTACCTTATATTCCTGGTAGTCTGGTCTGGGAAAAAAAAGTCCCCTACTTCCTATTCTTAATACCTTCAAAAATATTGATTAAGAGCGTGTTATTTGGAGTAGAGCACAGTTTATACTATTCATTGCAATTTAATTAATCAATTGAAGTTTACACGTGTGGATACTTTTCTATTTATTTTTAGGTTAGAAATATCAATATGTTTCCTTCAAACTTCCTTATAGAAATAAGGAACTTCATCATTAAGAGATTAATTACTTCAGTATGGGAATATAATTTTATAACCAGAATAATTAAACATGTTTGTGCCTAAAAAGGCATTAGTAATCTTTTCATCAGTGAGACAACCAGAGTTGTAACTTAACATGCATTTCTTTGGCACGTGAGAGAAATTTAAACAGCATCGATCTCTTTAGTACAAGTTGTCTGTACCAGTAGAAATGAAAAAGAGCATAATAATTACTTTGCTTATAATCTTCTATTGCTTACAGCCTATTTTTCTTAGTTTAAAATGTGTTAGTAACTCACAGAAATATATGGTGAAATATTTCCCATTTAGAAAGTGTCTGAAACTATTTCTGCACATATCGACTGTCCATTAGAATGTAGCTTCTGCCTAATCTTTTCTCACCTTGGAGGGCTAAGAGTGACTGCCCCATATTTTGTCAAGTTAAGTACTGTCCTGTTAAATCATGCTTCTTCTTCCCAAATTACCAAGCTATGTGTTAGCATCCCTAAGACACGATAACCATTCTCTAGTATTGCACACAAGAAGTAAATATATGGTATTCCATCGTTAGACTATTGGGTTCATATTGCTAAGGGTAAATAATTGTCACTTATCTTCTGTGCTACTTTTCAACTAACACCCTCTACCTTTTTCTAAATAAAAAAGTTTGGCCATATGAAACTTTACTTCCTGATTCAAAAGAAGGACAGGTAGAAAGAGCCCTTATTTATTCTCTGAATTAGTTGATAATTTAGTGGAAAGAAATGACATGAATAAAAGTCACTGAATTTGGGAATATGCACAAGAGAAGTAACAATGAAGTCAGATGAAACAAGCTGAATAAGGGAAGTTAGTATAAGATACAAAGCTATAAATCTGTTGATGGAAGGCCAAAGACTTAAAAAATAATGATTTATGTGGATACCATCCTAAATTGGCCAAATAGTAATATTGTTTCTAATGTGAATTTTATATAATCATGATAATTATGAGCATTTGTTTTTCAATTGGAATGACTTTTGGTAATTAAGCATAATTGCAATTGCCGGGATATTTTATTTAATGAAAAATGCACAAATTGTTTAGTTCAGGGGTCTCCAACCCCCAGGCCTGGTCTTTTACTGGTCTGTGGCCTGTTAGGAACCTGGCCACACGGCAGGAGGTGAGTGACAGGCAAGCCAACATTAAGGCCTAAGCTCTGCCTCCTGTCAGATTAGCAGTGGCATTAGATTCTCACAGGAGCATGAACCCTATTGTGAACTGCACATGCATGTGAGGGATCTAGGTTGCGAGCTCCTTATAAGAATCTAATGATATGAGGTGAAACAGTTTTATCCATTTCCCCCTCAACTCCCACCTCCTCTGTGGAAAAATTGCCTTCCCCAGAACCTGGTGCCAAAAAGGTTGGGTACTGCTGGTTTAGCTGGTAAAGAGAGCATTGCATCCTCTCTTGGAATTTACTACCATGCAGACACAATGAAGATTGCCTAATGCCTGTGAGTAATATCAAAGTTAATTTCATTTTAACTTTTATTGTTTTACTCTTTTAAAAAAATGTATATACAGTAGTATTTGCTGCTTTTGGCACAGAGTTCTTCAAGTTTTAATGTATGCATAGATTTTTGTTACCATTATCTTACCTGGATACAGAACAATTGCAACATGCCAAAGAACTCCCTCATATTGACGCTTTTAACCAGACCCTCTCCCCTACTCTTAACTACTGGCAACAACTGATTTATTCTCTGTTCCAATCTTTTTGTTTGTTTGTTTGTATTCTTCTAGAATATCATATTATGGAATCATATGGTATGTAACCTTTTGGGACTTACTTCTTTTATGCAGGAAAATGCCTTTGAGGTTCAGGTTGTGTTCTAGAATTCATTCATTTTTATTGTTGAGTAGAATGCCTTTGTATAGATGTACCTATTTGTTCATTAACCCACTAAAGCATATTTGAGGTATTTCCAGTTGGGGGCAATTATAAATAGTGCTGATTTAAACATTCATCTACATGTAGAAATTAAAAACATTTGTTCTGGGAAGAACAGTTAAAAGAATGCAAGGATAAGTTGCATACTAGGAAAAATACTTGCAAATCATCTTGTATCCAGAATATAGAAAGTTGATTCTTGAATTATAGTAGAAAGTGTTTGCCTGAAACAAAAAAGAGAATGTTAGGGAAACTGAATGGTAATTTTCTGAAGCCAGACAGGATTACATTTTGTTTTGAAATGAAAAAATAATTAGAACACTATAACATGGCTAGAACAATAACGTAAAATAATATGGAAGCTGAAAAGATGCCTAAATATGGGCCAGCTAGATTATATTCATGAAAAAATAGGAGTAAGATGTTTGAGGTAAAATTTTAACAGGGGAAGAAAGAGGTCATTGCCTTTATAGGGCTACTGCACACGTTTAAAATATAAGAGCATCTGAGCATGAGCTCTGGCATTTGGAGAGTTTTAGATGTGGAAAACCAGGTCACAGAAGTGATCAACCAAAATGCCATTATTCATAAAATTTATGGAAAAGAGGGAGACGTGATTTCCTGGTTGTCTAAAGGCTGAACATATTAATAGAGACCAGAGAAGGGAATGGGAATTTGAAGAATTAAATCATAAATCACTTTGAACTCATATGGGTAGCTGATGTTAAAGGATCTGGGAAACAAGCATAAAATAATCTGTAGAGAAGGCAGTGAATGAGAAGGCATTTATGAAGGTGGTGGAAAAAAAGGACAACCAGGTGGTAAAAAAGAAAAATGCACAAGTGGCAGATTGTGGCTATGAGTGTTTCGAGAGATGGCAATACCATTTCTGAGTGCTGTCCCAAGGACAAAGATATATACCATACTTAAAGGATAGCAGCAGCTGCACACATAGAAATAAAGAAACTTACATGGCTTTCAGAAGGAACTGTCTTTGAGAAATTTAATGCCGGTTATCAAATTTATTTTCCAGATGTTTTCTGAAATTAAACTGTGTTCAGCCCCCGCACTTTTTACTCTGATATTCTTTGGGAAACCATAATGTGAAGCAGACATTTCTAAAGAGAAGAGCATTTCTCCTTGTGAAATTGTGTTATAATTAGTGATATCAAATAACTTGTGTATGAAAAACAATATGTTATAAAATAAAAAATAACGAGAGGTGATAGACAATGAAATGTGATAAACAACTATTATATTCTATTATGTGACTTAGTGCTTTGTAAACTCCAGAGATTGTTTCAACAGTAAAATACGTCCTATATGCTAGGGCTCGAAGGAAACAATTATCTGCAATATTCTGTTGCAGATAATCAACTGAAGTTACAGGTCACTTAACTTAAAAATTATGAGTAACAAGCTAATTTTTATCTTCTTACCTGTATGTCCATATCCCTATAATTATACATATATAGTATATATATTTATATATATACACACACACACACACACACACACACACATATATATATATATATATATATATATATATATATAAAACAGCAAATAAAAAAGAAAAAGACCTTGAGTTAAAAGCTGTTAGGATAAAAAGGAGGCTGGTGAGAAAAACATTTGTAGTTTGGAAAACATCAGGTAGACTTGTGTTTGAATCTACACTTTATCACTTGGGCACGTAACATACCTGACAGAAACTATTTTTCATCTGTAAAATTGGGGTAAAAATATCTATTTCCTAACTTGTTTGGGGAAATTCAATAAAATATAGTGTACAGATTCTAGCAGAATGCCTTACACATAGAAGTTTCTTGAAAAATTGCAAATGATATTCTCCCTCTTTGATTGGTGTAGTATCACTCTTGCTAAACAATTGAAGCCCCACTTCTTGATCTTATAAATGAAATATTCTAACATTATAGTTTAAGTCATTGAACCATCTTATAATTTATATGATCTCATAGTTTTAAACTTAAATCGGAGTCTTTGGTAGATGTGTTTCCTCAAACTATTCATCCTCCACAATTTATGCGACACTCTCTTGCAGGGGAAGTACCCACTAAAGACCTCCCACACCCATCCCACTGAAAAGAGACGCAAAAGATTTGGAACCAGCAAAGGGCATTAGTGTTCAGCAAACATGTCATAGTCACGCATGCCTCTGAGGCTTAGCATTTGTGTTGAGTTAACTGAGAAAGCCTCCCCTTTCTTCTTTTATTGAGTGCCTCATCAAAATTTAGAGGCACTTAATCACAGGGTCCTGCAAGTGCAGGGTCACATTTCTTTTTTGTTCTTCAGATTCAACAGTCTTTATCAATCTGTCTTCAGGGTTCAGTAATTCTTGCCTCTGTCATCAATATTCTGCTCTTAATCCCATCCAATGAATTGCTTATTTCATATGTGTGTTATCAATTCTAAAAGATCCATTTGGTTCTTTTTTACATTATCTATTTTTCTCCTGAAATTTTCTACCTTTTCAAAAATTATGATTTTAGTTTCCTTTAGGATACTAAGCCTACTTGTAATAACTGCTTTAAAATCCTGGTCTGCTAATTACAACGTGGTTTATCACTGAATGCTATCTGTTGATTAGGGCTGGAACTTGCATGAGGCAAACAAGACACCTGGAACACAAATTTTAAGGATATCCTTACTCTCAGGTGCTGACCCACACTTGCAGGACCCTGTAAGTAAGTGCCTCTAAATTTTATGTTCTAGCTTGCCCAACCCTAGTCCAGGCACCTACTGTAAAGAGTCTCATTTTCTTGTTTCTCCATATATTGAGAAATTTTGGCATATATTCAAGGTATTTTGAATGTGGTATCACAGATTCTCTAGTTCTGTTATGTTCTTCTAAAGTCTGTTGATTTTTTTCAAAGCAAGCAATTAACTTGGATATACTCAAACTGTAAACTTTGTATTTTTGGCATCAGTTCAAAGTTCAAATCTCAGATTAGTTCTCTTTATCTGGCCTACTCTGAATTTGTCCTACTCATATATGGTTAAGATTCAGCAAGAGATTTCAGTAGTCAGTTTACTCAGACTTTCAGCTCACTCTCTTGCTTTCTCTTTTCTTGGGTTATTGCTCACTTTATACCAGCTTTTTTGTTTTGTCTTCTTTTTCTCCAAACTCTGCCTTCTGGTTCTTTGAGTCAGAAAGTATATGCATTTATGGCCAGCTGCCAATGGTTGCTTGTCTTTAGTTTGACAGTTATAGCAATAGAAAATTCACCCTGTAAACTTCCTTCTTCTATGTGCTGACTCTCTGTGAATGTTCGCTGTGCAGTGCCTTCAAGTAGTCCCCTCTCTGATGTTTATAGCTATCTGCAGGAAGGCTGATCAAATAGAAGCTTATTAAGAAATATAAATGCTGCACCAGCAGTTCCTGAAAGGGATATTGTCTCTAAATTGATGAAGGAAACAAGTAGGAGATTTGGCAAAATTAGTGTCTTCCCTTTATCTCATTGCTTTAGAGTTAATACAACTTCATTACTTGAGGTATGCTACAACTTGGCAAGAAGAGAAAAGGTAGGTAGGAAAAGGGTGTAGTTAAGGTTGGAAAAGGTTTTTAATCTTATATTATAGCTCCCTATAGAATAGTCAGAAATCCAAATCATTGCATCCAAGCATGAGTTGCAATCTGTGTTCAGGATTGGCTGATGGTCTTATAGTGGGACTGATTCAAGGCTGTATGGTGGTAAGAAGCATCTTAGGAAAAGATGGTGGCTATAGTTAGCTATATGATGATGTTTCAAAACTGGAATTTATGTGAGTTATAATAAGATTATAGCGAGCAGAGGTTGGAATCTAAGCCTGTGGAGCTGACAGGAAGGAGGTAAGTATTAGTCAAATGGACTGGGGTTCAGACAGTCTCACCAGAGTTTGTTGTTTGCTTTGTTTTACAGGGGAAATTGGAGTATAGTCAAATTTGTTAAGACAAAATTATCATAAGAAAAATGGTGAAAAAATCACACTGGTATGAAGGAGAAAACTAAGGCTGCTGAGATACATACCATGTGTTGGATAATTTTTATATAGTAGCTTATTTTAACTTTTTGAATAAAATTGTTTGGGGGTTGTCCTTAAGCACACCAGGCTTGGAGCAAGAAAATAAGTTTTAAACTTCATTAAGAGAATGAGTCTTTCTTAGATCTTGTGGCACCTTGTGAAGGAGCATCAGTTTAAGGCCCTGAGTAGACCTACATTTATTGGTTGTTGGTCTTAAATCCCCACAACTGGATGGAGCTTGAATAGCAGATTGCACATTTCCTAAGCTCAATGATCCCTAGTTGTGTCACAGATTCTTTATGTGTGCATTAGTCAGTCACCTGGGCCTGCCTCTTCGTTGCCCTGTGAAGCTGGTGGGGGCACAGCAAGCAGCATGAGCAAACATAAAGCTCATGCTGCTTGCTGTGACATAAGTAATAAACTATTTACATCCACTTGGATTCAGGGCTGTTTTGGGGCATGCTGTGGGACTGATGTTGGCAAGCCTGCCATGGGAACAGAGATAGGCAAGTCTCCTAGCATGATCCTGGCTGGGCAGAACTATTCTTCAATCATAGATGAGAGGGGCTGGGGCTGAGATTCAGGGCTGTTTTGAGATCTGCTATGGGTCTAAGTTTGTATACTTGGTGTATACAATTGTTATGTATTGATTGAAAAAAAATCTCTTTGGAGTGGTGATCTCCTTACTGGCTAAATTTATGGAAGTATTGCAAGCCAGCCTAGCAGAAGTCCTTGTGCTGCTGCTTAGGAATTGCTTGACTGCTTGACAGGCCAAAGGAAAACTGCAAAATATCACTATTGTGCCCTGTTCTGTCTCCCCTAAGTCTATTGTTATATTAAGAGTTCTTTGACAAATCATGGGAAATTGCATATTGTAAATGGTCCAAGAAGTATTCAAATATAAAGAAATTGTTAATTGTCACTTGTTATCCGTATTTAGACAACTAGGTTGATTCATTAGTCTTAAGTTTGGCATACTTATAAATGAATGTTTTTCTGTTCTTGGCCATCTCCTACCCCATTGCCAAACAAAATTGTTTTTTGTTATTTAAAGCATATTCTTTAAGTAGATATAGATTTCCCAGATCTGAGCTTCACATATTTAGAGAGGAAAATGTATTGTCATACATTTGACAACTTTTCTAATTTCATATGATTTGTTATGATGTGCTACATTTTGTTAGATGAGGTAGCACATAAGAAATGAAACTGCCATATCGACATATCCCCAAAGAAGACTATTTAGGAAATTGAAAAAAAAATTTCTCATGCTTCTAGAAATCATGCTGTCTGGTTGAAATAACTCAATTTCTGATGAAGGATTTTAAATGAGTTGGATTTGTCTTTGAAAGGTTAGAAAAGATATGGAGCACACTTATTGATTTTCCTAACAGAGCTTTAATAGGGACAGAAATAGTTTCAAATCAATTCCCTTGCTAAAGATTTTAATACAGATAAAATATAGTATAAAAATTACTATGTTGACAGAAATAGCAAAATTAATATTCAGATTCAAACAACAGTTCACTTAAAGTAAAACATACCAAATAACTCAGTTTCTTTGAATATAAGAGAACTATGATGACAAGCTTTATTGTGAGTATTTTGCCTGTGTTCAATGGAAAAAGCTATGTAGGTTTGATATGGTTTGGCTGTGTTGCCACCCAAATCTCATCTTGAATTGTAGCTCCCATAATTCCCACATGTCATGGGAGGTACCTGATGGAAGCTAATTGAAAGAAGGGGGCAGATCTTTCCCATGCTATTCTTGTGATAGTGAATACATCTCATGAAAGTTGATGGTTTTGTAAGGGGGTTTTCCCCTGGACATGCTCTCTTGCCTGCTGCTGTGTAAGACGTGATTTTGCTCCTCATTCACCTTCCACCATGATTGTGAGGCCTCCCCAGCCATATGGAACTGTGAGTCAATTAAACCTTTTTCCTTTATAAATTACCCAGTCTTGGGTATGTCTTTATTAGCAGTGTGAGAACAGACTAAAACAGTATTAAAATTTAAAATAAAAATAGCACATGAGGTAAATGTAGACAATTAATAACTGAATATAATTATATGTGCATTGGATAAGAAGGAAGACTAAATGGAGATTCATTATAGAATAACATACATTAGGAAAAATAAAAATAAGGAAAATCATTATTCATGGTGAATAGCTGCCAAAATAACATGAACATAGAGAGTATCTGTTAAAGTCAAGTGTTACCAGCTTGTAGGGCCTTCTCTATGTTATTTGATAGGTAGGTGATATAACTCTACCAATTGGAGTAAATATAAGTTGTACTAAATTTCTTCAGGGAAGACAGTAAGCAATTATCTTCACATCTGAAGAAAAACTTCAGTTCAAGTAGATTAATGGTAATTTTGTTTATCTCTGCATGTTTAATATACTGGGGACCTCACAATACAGCCAGGTGGCTGAAAAGACTAGGATAATAACACAACAAAGTCTGTATTGGATACATACCTCACAGATACTTCTATTCCACATTACCTTAGTGTTTTAGTCTCTTGATCCTTCTTGTCAATATAAAAAAAAATGTTTCTTTTTGAAAACTTTGGCTGCTCTCTTTTTAATTTGAACCCAAGTAAGCATTCAACTCACTGTATGCCTATTTAGAGATCTCAAAATCTTCAGTAGCTTTATTGCTTATTCCTCAGGAACAAGATAGTTTATATTATTAATGAGAACATTTTCCCTTCTACAGCCAATATATTTATTTTATAAATACAAGCATGCCCTAAAATATTTCTGAGTAAATATTCCATTATTTAAATTTTACACATGAGGTCTTTAATGCCCTTCTTAGCCCCTTTAAGCAGGCCACTCTTAAGGACCATGATTTCTCTGAGGATTGACACAACCAGACTTAAGAATTGCCCAATCGGCCGGGCGCGGTGGCTCACGCTTGTAATCCCAGCACTTTGGGAGGCCGAGGAGGGCGGATCACGAGGTCAGGAGATCGAGACCACGGTGAAACCCCGTCTCTACTAAAAATACAAAAAAATTAGCCGGGCGTGGTGGCGGGCGCCTGTGGTCCCAGCTACTCCGAGAGGCTGAGGCAGGAGAATGGCGTGAACCCGGGAGGCGGAGCTTGCAGTGAGCCGAGATTGTGCCACTGCACTCCAGCCTGGGCGACAGAGCAAGACTCCGTCTAAAAAAAAAAAAAAAAAAAAAAGAATTGCCCAATCTAGGTTTTTCCATGGAAAATAGACTTTCTTTCTTAACAATGTTACAGAGATTCTAAAGTAAATATTTTTATATATTTAATAATAACAACCTCATGGCTACATTCCTTATAAGTAGTGACCAACATGTTGTAACAGAAGCTTTCTTAATTTAGTGAATAAATTAGAGTCATCCAAATCTTTCTCCACCAATTTTCCTAGGGGCATAATTGCAGGAACCCTTGCTTCTCTTTAAAAAAGATAAAGCAATACCATTTGACCCAGCCATCCCATTACTGGGTATATACCCAAAGGATTATAAATCATACTACTATAAAGACACATGTACACATATGTTTACCACAGCACTATTCACAATAGCAAAGACTTGGAACCAAGCCAAATGTCCAACAATGATAGACTGGATTAAGAAAATGTGGCACATATACACCATGGAATACTATGCAGCCATAAAAAATGATGAGTTCATATCCTTTGTAGGGACATGGATGAAGCTGGAAACTATCATTCTCAGCAAGCTAACACAGGAACAGAAAACCAAACACCGCATGTTCTCACTCATAGGTGGGAATTGAACAATGAGAACACATGGACACAGGAAGGGGAACATCACACACTGGGGCCTGTTGTGGGGTGGGGGGAGGGGGGAGGGATAGCATTAGGAGATATACCTAATGTAAATGACAAGTTAATGGGTGCAGCACACCAACATGGCACATGTATACATATGTAACAAACCTGCACATTGTGCACATGTACCCTAAAACTTAAAGTATAATTAAAAAAAAAGATAAAGCAGACATCTCTTATATCAAGAACATTTTATATCTATATTTAAAATATATAGGCTGGACACAGTGGTGCACACCTGTAATCTCTGCACTTTGGGAATCCATAGCAGTAGGATTACTTCAAACCAAGAGTTCAAGACTAGCCTGGGAAACATGTAGAGACACTGTGTCTACAAAAATAAAAATAAAAATTAGCTGGTGTGGTGGCATATGCCTGTAGTCCCAGCTACTCAGGAGATGGAGGTGGGAGGATTGCTTGAGCTCAGAAGTTACAGTGAGCTGTTATCATGACACTGCATTCCGGCCTGGGTGACTGAGTGAGACCCTGTCTCTAAATATAAATAAATAAGTAAATAAAATATATAGCCAATTCATCACCAAAAATTTGATTCATACCATCATATATCCATCAGGAAGTAATTCTGATGAGATTTAAAAGTTAAAAAAAAAAATGAGGCAGAGGGAAGGAAGCAAGAACTTTAAAAGTATTTTTTCAACTAAATTTCATGGTATTACAATAGGAAGAGAGAGTTGGAGGTAGACATTCAGTTTCCACACCATTCTGGGACCCTTTGCAGGAGGTACTCTGTGCCCCATTGGAAACATTGAGGATATTGGCAGGCTAGACAAGCTGATATTGGTTAGAAACAAGAAACAGGGGTGGGACTGTCAGTTGCCAGTGAAAGGATCTTGGTGTCGGCTCTGCACTTCAGCCAACAGAGATTCCCCACCATAGAAGCCAGCCAACAGCATTGCTCTGCAGGAAGCACAATCAACAGGTCTTCCAGGCTTGAGTTCCCCATCAGCTTCTCCACCCAGCCTCAGTGCCCTCCTTGAGCCTTACCCAGACCAGGAAGCAGGAGCATGTCAGTGATTATCCACAGAAGCAGCATCTGGCTCTCCCCAGGCTTAGCAGCCAAGCAGTGAGCTAGCCACATCCCAATGGTCTCCTTAAACCTTCCCCAGGTCAGAAGTCAAGGGCAGGTTGATGATTATCTGCAGAGGGAGCATCTGGCCCCATCTAGGCCTTGCAGCTGAGCAGTGACTCAGTTAAGCTCCAGTGCTCTCCTTCAGCCCTCCCCAGGCTGGGAGGCAAGATTAGGTCAGCAAATATCTGTGGAAGGGAACATTTGATTTTGCCCAATTCAAGTGGCCAAGCAGTGACCCCACTCAGCCTCAGTACTCTGCTTGTCCTCACTAGGCTGGGAGGCAAGCCCATTCTAATAAATAACTGTGGAGCATAGCCTCTGTCCCTGTTCACCCTGAGTGGTTGAGCCGTGACTCCAGAGACCTCACCCAGCCTCTGAGCCCGTCAAATGGCTATGCCTGACTATAGAATCTAGCCAGGGAAGACATTCTGCACACTACATGATCAGAGGCAATTGCAGAACCTATCCAGCCCCTCTGCCTGACTCCAGAGTCTTGTCAGTGGTCTCACTGGACTTCATGGCACAGCCAACAGTTCCACTTGATCCCAGAGCACAGGTAGCAGCCCAGCACAATCAGAGAGCCTGACGGCAAGGTCTGCCTAGCCAAGGTTACTACCAGCTGGCACACCCAGAGTCCAAGGCTAGACTAGATAGTGAAGGTTTATCACTGCCATAAAACTACCTGCAAAGTCCAGAATGTGTGGGTGTTTCCTCAAATGCACAGGCAACAACACAAAGACAAAATGATTATTTAGAAATGAGGAAAATATGACACAACCCAAAGCAACTAATTAAGTTCTAATAATGGACCCTGAAGAAAAGACCTATTAAAGGACTGATGAGAATTTAGAATAATCCTCTAAAAGAAATTTAGGAGAGAAAAAGAAAATATGAATAGAAAATTAAATAGAATTTGGAAAACAGTTCCTAAACAATATGAGAAATTTGACAAGTAGATAGAAATAATTAAAAAAATAGAAATCCTAGAGACAAAGTATGCAATACCTGACTAAAAATCTCAACAGAGATTTTCAACAGCAGGTTTGAATAAGCAGAAGAAATAAACAGTGAAATCATGGATAGGACATTTGGAATTATCCATTCAGAGAAGAAGAAGAAAAAAGAATGAGAGAGTAAAGAAAGCCTATAGGAATTATGGGATACCATCAAGAGACCTACTTCCATAAAGTAAGAGTTCTGAAAGAGAAGAGAGAAAGGGAAAAACACCTAGAAAGCATAATTAAGGAAATAATGTTGAAAATTTCCCAAATTTTGGGAAAGATGACAATATCCAGAAATAGAAAGTGCAGAGATTTCCAGCTGAATGCACTCAAAGAGGAGTGCACATCATAATCAGATTAACAAAAATCAAAGGAAAAGAAAAAAATACTGAAAGCAGCAAGAGATAAGAAACATTACATTCAAGGAGATCCCATTATGGCTACCAGCAGATTTCTCAGTAGGACCTACAAAGCAAGAGAGAGTGAGATAATATATTCAAAATGTAGAAGGAAATATACCTGCCAAGCAAAAATACTTTCCCCAGCCAAGATGTTCTTTAGAAATGAGGGAGAAATAATCATTTTCTTAGACAAACAAAAGCTATGAGAGTTCATCCTCACTAGGCTTGCTGTACAGGTATTGCTAAACAGAGTTCTATAAGCAGAAACAGGAAGCTCCTAATTAATAACATAAAACATATTAAAGTAAAAACATCAATAGTATAATAATATGTAGTCATATTTAGAATACTGTAATACCATAAGGGTAGTGTGTACAGCATTTTTATCTAAGCTATGAGGGTTAAAGGACAAAACAATTGTATCTGTAATTAATTGCTCAGGGATACAAATTACAAAAAAAGGTAAAAAGGTAAGAGGATGGAATGAAAGTGTAGCGTTTTTGTTTGTGAGTTAAGTTGTTATTAGCTTAAATTAGCCTGTTTTTAAGCATAAAATGTTTATGTAAGCCTCATGGTAATCACAAACCAAAAACTTATAGTAGTTGCACAAAATATAGAAAAACCCCACAGGATTCAAATCATACCACAACAGAAAGCCATTAAACCACAAAGGAAAACCACAAAGGAAGACAGAAGAGAGGAAGAAAGAAACCAAGGCTCTAAAAAACAACCAGAACACCAATTACTAAATGACAGTTGCAAGTCCTTACTTATTAATACTTTCATTAAATGTTCGTGGATAAATTCTCCAATAAAAAAACATAGAGTGGCTTAATGGTTAAAAATACACTATCCAACCATGTGCTGCCTACAAGAGACTCATCTTATCAGTAAGGACACATATAGACTGCAAGTGAAGGGACAGAAAAAGGAATTCCACACCAATGGAAACTAAAAGAGAGTAGGGGTAGCCATACCTATGTCAGACAAAATTGACTTAAAGTTAAATAATATTAAAAAAGACAAAGTAGGTTATTATATAATGAAAAATTGATCAATTTATTAAGGGGATATAGTAATTGTATATGTATTTAACATTAGAACACCTAAATTCATATAGCAATTATTAAGTAACTTAAAGGGTGAGTAAAGTGCAATACAATAACAAGGGACCTCACTACCCCATTTTCAAGAAAGGACAATTCATTTAGACAGAAAATCCATAAGAAAACATTGAACTTGAATTAAACTTTAAATCAAATGGACCTAACAGACATATACAAAACATTCCATTCATCAGCCACAACTGGTATAGTCCTCTCAAGTGTACATAGGACATTCTCCAAGATAGAGCATATGTTAGGCCACAAAAAGTCTTTAAAAATTTAAGAAGATTGGAATCATATCATGTATCTTTTCTTATCACAGTGGCCTGAAATTAGAAATCAATAATCAGAGAAATCTTTGAATATTTTGAAACATATGAAAATGAAACAACATGTTTTTGAACAACCAATGGATGAGAGAAGAAATAAAAAGGGAAATTAAAAAAATACCTTGAAACAAATGAAAACGAATATCCAACATAATAAAATCTAAGAGATGTAGCAAAAGCAGTCCAAAGAGAAAATTTTCGACTTTATGCTTGTATCAAAAAAGCTTATCTCAAAAAATGCCTACATCAAAAAGAAGAGATATTTCTAATATAGAATCTAATATTATACCTCAAGGAACCAAAAAAAGAACAAAATAAGCCCATAGTTATTAGAGGAAAGGAAATAACAAAGATTACAGCATAAATAAATAAAATTGATATGATATGTCTGTGTCCCCAACTGAATCTCATCTTGAATTGCAATCCCCATAATCCCCACATGTTCTGGGAAGGACCCATTGAGAGGTAATTGAATCATGGGGCCAGTTTCCCCCATGCTGTTCTTGTGGTAGTGAGTGAGTTCTCACAAGACCCGGTGGTTATAAGAGTCTGGCATTTCCCCTGCTTGTATTCATTCTCTCTCCTGTTGTCCTGTGAAGAGGTGCCTTCTGTCATGATTATAAGTTTCATGAGGCCTTGCCAGCCATGTGAAACTGTGAGTCAACTAAACCTCTTTTGCTTGTAAATTACCCTGTCTTGGGTATTTTTTTCATAGCAGTGTGAGTACAGACTAATACAGTAAATTGGTAGTGAGGGAGTGGGGAACTGCTATGAAGATACCTGAAAATGATTGGGCATGGTGGCTCACGCCTGTAATCCCAGCACTTTGGGAGGCCGAGGTGGGCAGATCATGAGGTCAGGAATTCAAGACCAGCCTGGCTAACATGATGAAACCCTACCTCTACCAAAAATACAAAAAAAATTAGCTGAGCAAAGTGGCATGTGCCTGTAATCCCAGCTACTCAGGAGGCTGAGGCAGGAGAATCACTGAACCCGGGAGGCAGAGGTTGCAGTGAGCCAAGATCCAGCCACTGCATTCCATCCTGGGTGAAAAAGCAAGACTCTGTCTTGAGAAAAAAAAGATTCCCAAAAATGTGGAGGCAACTTTGGAACTGGGTAACAGGCAGAGGTTGGAACTTCTTAGGTACTTAGAGGGCTCAGAAGACAGGAAGATGTGGGAAAGTTTGGAACTTCTTAGAGACTTGTCGAATGGCTTTGACTAAAATGCTAATAGTGATATGGATAATGAAGTCCAGGTTGAAGTGGTCTCAGATGGAGATGAGGAACTTGTTGGGAACTGGAGTAAAGGTCACTCTTGCTATGCTTTAACAAAGAGACTGGTGGCATTTTTGCCCCTGCACTAGAGATCTGTGGAACATTGAACTTGAGAGAGATGATTTGGAGTACCTGGCGGGAGAAATTTCTAAGCAGCAAAGCATTCAAGAGAAAGTAGAGCATAGAAGAGTGGAAAATTCACAGCCTGATGATGAGATAGAAAAGGAAAACCCATTTTCTGGGGAAAAATTCAAGCCCGCTGCAGAAATTTGCATAAGTAATGAAGATCCAAATGTCAATTACCAAGAAAATAGGAAACAAGTCTCCAGGGCATGTCAGAGACTTCACGATGGCCCCTCCTATCACAGGCCTGGAGGCCTAGGAGGGGAAAAATGGTTTTGTGGGCCAGGCCCAGAGCCCCCCTGCTCTATGCAGCCTCAGGACATGGTGACCTGCTTCCCAGCTGCTTCAGCTCTAACAGTAGCTAAAAGGGCCCAAGGTACAGCTCAAGTTGTTGCTTCAGAGAGTGCAAGCCCTAAGCCTTGGCAACTTCCATGTGTTGTTGTTCCTGTGGTTGCTCAGAAGACAAGAATTGAGGTTTGGGAACCTCTGCCTAGATTTCAGAGGATGTATGGAAATACCTGGATATCCAGGCAGAAGTCTGCTGCAGGGGTGGAGCTCTCAGAGAGAACCTCTGCTAGTGCAGTTAGGAAGGGAAATGTGGGGTTGGAGCCCTCACACAGAGTTCCCCACTGGGGGACTGCCTAGTGGAGCTGTGAGAAGAAGGACGCTTGTCCTCCAGACCCCAGAATGGTAGATCCACCAACAGCTTGTACCATGCATCTGGAAAAGCTGCAGACGCTCAACACCAGCTCATGAAAGCAGCTGGGGGAGGGCCTCTTCCCTGAAAATCCACAGGAGTGGAGCTGCCCAAGACCATGGGAGCCTACCTCTTGCATCAGCATGACCTGGATATGAGACATGGTGTCAAAGGAGATCATTTCAGAGCTTTAAGATTTGACTGCCCTGCTGGATTTCAGAGCTTTAAGATTTGACTGCCTTGCTGCCTGTAGCCCCTTTTTTTTGGCCAATTTCTCCAATTTGGCATGGATGTATTTACCGAATGCCTGTACCCCCATTGAATCTAGGAAGTAACTAACTTGCTTTTGATTTTACAGGATCATAGGCATAAGGGACTTGCCTTATCTCAGATGAGACTTTGGACTTGGACTTTTGGGTTGATGCTGGAATGAGTTAAGACTTTAGAGGAGTGTTGGGAAGACATGATTTTGTTTTGAAATGTGAGAACATGAGATTTGGGAGGGGCTGGGACAAAATGTCATTGTTTGGCTGTGTCCCCACCCAAATCTCATCTTGAATTGTAATCTCCATAATCCCCGCATGGGAGGGACTCAGTGGGAGGTAACTGGATCATGGGGGTTTTTCCTCCATGCTGTTCTCATGATAGCGAGTGAGTTCTCATGAGTTGTGATTTTATAAGTGTCTCATATTTCCCCTGTTTGCACTCATTCCCTCTCCTGCTGCCCTGTGAAGAGGTGCCTTGTGCCATGATTGTAAGTTTCCTGAGGCCTCTCCAGCCATGTGGAACTGTGAGTCAATTAAACTTCTATTCTTTATGAATTACCCAATCTTGGGTATTTCTTTATAACAGCATGAGAATGTACTAATACATAAATAAAAACTACAGAAAGAATAAGAGAATCAACAACACTAAGATTTGATTTTTTAAAAGATAAAATTGTCAAAACTTTAGCTAGACTAAGAAAACAATGACTCACAAATGAAATGAAAAAGAAGTGAGAAAAAGAGACATCAAAATGTTACAACAGAAATACAAGTGGTCATAAAAGAATATTTTGAACAACTAAATGCCCCCAAATTTCATAACCCAGAGGAAATGGCTAAATTTCTAGACACATGCAACCTACCAAGACTGAATCATGAAGGCATGGAAAATCTGAACAGATCAATAATAAGTGAGGAGATTAAATCAGTAATCAAAAATTTCCCAACAAAGAAAAGCCCTGGACCTAAAGGCCTCACTGCTAAATTCTACCAACATTAAAAAAACTAATACCAATCCTTCCCAAACTCTTTCAAAAAACTATAGTTGAAGGAATACTTCAAAACTCATTTTGCAAGGCCAGCATTGGTCTGATACCAAAACCAGACCATGACACTACAAGAAAAGAAAATTATAGGCCAATGTACCTGATGAACCTAGATGTAAAAATATTCAACGAAATGAATAGTTGAGTGGTTGCTGGTCAAGAGGTACAATGTTTTTTTTTTTAGGCCTGGGTATTAAGCTTTGAGATCTTTTGGAGAGCAAGGTGACTATAGTGAATAATCATATATTGTGTATTTCAAAATGGCTGAGTAAATTTCAAATATCTCACCACAAAATATGATAAGTGAGGTGAAGGATATATTAATTAGCTTGATTTAGTCATGTCGCATTGCATACATATATCAAAACATAACATTCTACACCTTAAATGTACACAATTATGATCTGCCAAATAAATAATACTAACAAAAACAATATACTCAATAGAGATTTTATCACTATCTGTTACTATATTGGCTTTTACTTCCCTGAATAATAATTTTTCTTGGATGAACACATACAGTATGTTTGGAATTCTGAGGATTTACAAAGTCAATAGCCTTATTCACAAAAATTATATCTCTAGGTAGAAAATTCACACATTATGAATGCTTCCTTGTTTTTATATAATTTGTCTAATTTTATCATCACAATAGCTCTAAAATAGGTATTGTTTTCATACCTAAAAGAGAACAAAACCCAGACTCAGAGTAGAGAAGTGAAGGTACTTTTAGCAAGCTAGTGGCAGAGACTGGATTCAAGGTCACACATTCTGATTTTAAATACAATGCTCTTTTTATGATTTCAAAGTATTCCAAAATAAATTGGGGGAAATAAATTGCTGTGGTTGTTGCAAGCTACCCATCTTTAGAAGAACAGTGATTAAATACTTCAGGAACAAGAGTGCATCTTCTTTGATTGTGTTTGAGAGAATAAAACTATAAGGAAAATTTTTCTTCCACAGCCAAATAAATATTTTATATGAGAAATTGTTGTCAGGTTGTGCCCTGTGAATTAAGGCCAAATAGGGCCAAATGAGCCTCCTGAGAACAGAATGAAAGAGAATGCAGTAAAATATGACAAGGTAAAATGCCAGACCTTCGGATGACCATGGATTGTGTCATCAGCCGGGAAGGTGAGAGGTTGAGCTATTCTAGCTAATTGTATTATAAAATAAGCATATTTTCCTAACCACGATGGTCACCCTGACATACCCGACTAGAGTCCCCCATCTTGGGGGATACTTACTATGTGGAAATGACAGATTTGAACTGTTTTTCCTCTATAAATCTGCAGCAGAACCAGGTCCAGATATCTCAGTGAATTCAGAGGGAATATGGTTTTCTATCAAGTGAACTTTGTGACATAATCCCACAACATATCTCAGAAATGAATAAAAATCATTGTAGATGCACCTACATGTCTCCGAGCTTATGAGAAAATAGGACTTTTGGGACCATTGGGTGGTGTATAAATTACACACATGAAGTTCCTTGAGTTCTCTAGTTCAGGGACCTTCCTCTTACTTTCCAGGCAACAGGTGCAATCTGTGTCAGGCAGGATCCCACTCGAATCCTGTCTGCTTGCATAGGTTTATGGCTCTAAGGGATCTATCAGTTCCCTTCTGGAAAGGAACTGAAAAGCTGCTGAAAGCTGGTATCACTTTCAATCTTTTAAATGGCTTTTAGGTCAATGCTAATAAATTTTGAATCTATAGTTCATAATTTTTAGTTCAACCACATAATTATTCTTATTTTGTTTATCATGTTAAAGCCTTAGCATAAAATACCACTCTCATCATTCGAGACCCTTAAGAAAAATAACCTGTCAGCTTGAATTAATTACAATTTCCTTTTTAAATATTATAAGAAGAATCTTGTTCGTGGGAAGTACTAAACAAGCCCCAAATCTTTTCTTCAGATATTTTTGAGATGTATGCAGAAGGGTAAAAAGCAAGCAATAGAGTTATATGTATAAATCTATTTCTTGGCTGGGTATGGTGGCTCATGCCTGTAAACCTGTTGCTTTGAGCCCAGGAGTTAGAGACCAACATGGCAAGAACTTATCGCTACAAAGTGAAACAAACAATCAAAACATTTAATTGAATGTTGTGGCGCTCTGCCTGTGATCCCAGCTACTTAGGAGGCTGAGGTGGGAAGATCACTTGAGTCCAGGAGGTCAACGTTGCAGTGAGTTGTGTTGCGCCACTGCCCTATAGCCTGGGTGATAACAGTGAGACTCTGTCTCAAAAAATAAATAAATACATAAAAAGTAAACTTATTTCTTACTCTAATTCTATACTACTCTATGGATAATTTTATTTGTTACAAATTATGCTGTAGATAGAGGTCATGAAAAACACACAGGAAGCTTGGTGAAGTGAAAAATGTAGCACAGTAGATTTAGATAATTCCAGACTCATTTCTGTTTCTTCTTGACTATGTAACCTTGAATAAGCTCTTCAATCTGTGTCTCATCTGTAAATGGGGATAATATTATTTGCCTCCAACACATTTCTGACTGATTCAGTTATATTTCCCATGTTTTCAAAAACAGTATGTTGGGGACCTTTTGCACTAATATAACTCCTTGTGTTCATCACTGCCAGATAATATGACGATTTATATTATTAGTGAGAAGTATTTTAGTTAGAGTTGAAAATATACTCAATATGTCAGGGTTTTTTTGTGATCTCCACAATAGAAGTTGAATATCCTTGGTGAAGACTGGAACAGAGCTTCTCAACTTCATCCTGGAAAGAACTCTCCAGGGTATTGTGTTCTGTTCTGGAAAACTCACCTCAGAAGGTTCTTTAATCAAATTGAAGAGTGCATATTGCTAGGCAGTGAGTGTGTTTTTGGGCCACTGTCTGGGGACAGCCATGATAGAATTGAAGATACTTTACTTGGAGAATGAATGAATTAGGGACTTGCTATCTGATTATTTGCAAGAAGGTAATGTGTGGCAAGGTTTGGACTAGTTTTGTGTAGCTCTGGAGGACAGGGTAGGATGAATAGGTGGACGATAACAAAAAATAATTTCGAACAATTATAACTGGTTTCAAAATGGATTGAGGTTATAAATATCTCAATGCTGTAGGTGTTTAGTCAGTCTAGACAGACACTTTGGAGAGTTTTAATAACGAATTACCTTAGGCTGGGCATGGTGGCTCGCACTTGTAATTCCAGCAATTTGGGAGGCTGAGGCAGGTAGATCAAGGCCAGCCTAGGCAACATGGTAAAACCCTGTCTCTACAAAAAATACAAAAATTACCAGGGCATGGTGGCACATGCCTGTAGTCCCAGCTACATAGGAGGCTGAGGTGGGTGGACTGATTGAGCCCAGGAGGTCCAGGCTGCATTGAGCTGTGATCATGCCATTGCACTCCAGCCGGGGTGACAATGAGACCCTGTCTCAAAAACAAAAAACAAAAAACAAAAACAAAAACAAAAACAAAAAAAAAATTGGGTTAAATTATGTCTTAACAGCCAAGGTCACTTTTTACATAAATATTTTATAAATTTATCATTGTCATTACCATTTTTATTGGTAGATTAATAAATCATTACAATAAAGTATTTTAAATGTTTGTCTATTTCTTTATAAGTATATTTAGAGAAAACTTCAGCTGAACATCAAGTACATTCATATCACTATATTGTTCTAATTCATCACATTTCTTCAGGCCCATATTCTTGAGGCACGTATGACTTACTGATAAATGAACTTGTATTTTTTGCTTTACTTTTCCATGGTTTCTGTGAGTTAGAAGAACATTATTTCATCTTTGATATTATCTTATTTTGAAATCATTTAAAGAACAAGGAATTGGAGGTATCTTAAATATTTCCCAGGCTGATAATTTATGATGTTCTTATTCCCCCTTCTAACATTTTTGGCTAGTGGCTCTCTATTACCACTTCCAAATGTAGAAACTCCCTAGTTCTTAAGACATCTCTGGCATCTTTAAATAGGTCTTAGTTTTAGAAGATCTTTTCTTTATATTGTTCTGAATTCTTTCTTCCCGTCACTTGTGTCAGTTCTCCCCATTGGCACCACCAATATGAAGCTAACCCTTCCTCCCCATAAATGGATCTTTGTACATTTAGAGACGGTCACCCTGTGTCTCACCTGGAGTCACATTTTTTTGGGATTCCTGCTGCAAAATGAGTGTCATTGTCAGTTTGGCAACTTTCCTCTGGGTAATCTGGCTTTTTACATCCACTCTAAAGTATGCTGTTTAGAACTGGACATAAACCTAATATAGGTGTGGTCTGGTTATAGAGAACAGAACAGGACTGTCTCCTCCCTTGTTCTATTGTTTGTATTTCTGTTAATGCAGCCTAAGATTTTAATGGCTTTTTGTAGTAGCTGGAACTTGTACCTGGCTCCTTCATTCAAGCAATATTTATTGAATGCCTGCTATGTACTGGAGTCTCTTCTATGCAAATGAAATCATGAGCCAAACAAAAGTATTTACATATTAGAGAATTGTATATAATGAAAACCCTTTACTCTTTTCATAAGGTCTGTCATTAAATCATAGTCTCCAACTTGAAATAATGCATTAACATTTATCCAAGTGTGGGATTTTACATTTTTCTAATTAAATTTTATCTTGAAAATATATGGTATATTATTTTAACATTCTGAGATTTTATGGAATCATGATCCCATTCTCTAATGCATTTACAATGACTTGGCTATGTGAACAAAAGTAATAAAGTTTGTAATGTTATTCTCAGTAGGAATTAAAACATTGAATGGGGAAAGACTGAAGACTGAGCTATGTGACATGTGACTAGAAAACTCCAGAATGACATATAGCACATTGTTCAGTACCTTTGGGTATGAATACTTAACTATATATTTGTTCACTTGATTGTTCCTGCATATAACTTATATCTCTGCCTTTTTTGTATGTGAGATAATGCCAGAAAAGGCTTTGTCAAATGCCTCGCTGAGACTCGTTTGCCAAATTTTGAGATAACTTCACGTGAAGCATGATCGATCCCCTGTGCTTTTTGCAGCTCAGAGTTGGTGGATAAAAAGAAAGAAGGAAAATAAAAGGCTTTGTTTGTTGTCTTTAGAGCTGAATATAAGCAGTCCTGACTATAATGGTTGACTTCTCCACAGAACAGGGCAGACATCCCTATTGTTCAAGGTACTAACAGGCTCAGTTTTAATGTAGCTACAGCTGGTATCTAATATTAAATTTGGTGGGTAGACCACCTTGAGTGGGCTGAAAGTCAAGCAGTGGTCAGTTCTTGGGAGCCAGGGGAATGGGCAGTGGGCTCTCTGATTCTGTGGCTCTCTAACCTGGGAGGAAGGATAGTGTGAATGGAGAATATAAGTGGGGCTTTTGTTCTCTAGGTTGATATTTAAGTCAGGAATATGGTCTTATAGGGGAGCCACAGAAGGTAACTAGTCAAAACTAAGGAGTTATGCCACATGGAGAAGCACAATCTTATAGTGTGGCCCAAATCAGGGAGAAAATGAGAAATTTAAATTGGAGAGTTTCCCCTCAGTGAGGTCGAGAGGGCTGATATAAGGAGACTCAGGACACAATGTGACTTGGATCTTTGAATCCAAAGCTTCAAGGTGTAGGGCTAAGGATTTCAGTTTGATTCAACAATCCTTAAGGCCAAGAAAAACGAATGATGACAACTACCCTAGGTCCACTGGGGAAGACTTAAATGTAAACAAAATTTTATAATATCATATAAATGCTGTAAATATTATGTAGAGAACACTTTTACTATTTATATAAGATTAGGAATCAAGAGGAGAGATGACACTGAGGTCAAAAGGTGATGATTGGATAATAGCTTTTTGGTAGATGGAGACAGGAAAAAAATTTGGAGGAAGCAAGATGGACCATTTTTGGCTGAGCAGAAAAATTTATTTAGCATCAGCCATATGCCAGGCACTATACTGGGCCATGGAAAAACAATAATGAATGAGACTATGTCCCTTTGCTTAGAGAGCTTATTATCAAGCAAAATGGGAATCTGGAAATGTTATGGTCAGAAGGAATGATGCATGGGAAAAATGTGGAGTCAGGCTCTGCAGGAATATAGTATGTGCTTCTGAAAAGTCTGGGTTTTCAATTGTAGATAATAGAGAGCTATCAGAGGATTTTAAGTAGGAATGCAATGGGGGCAAAATTTGTATTGTAAAAAAAAAAAACTGCTGACAGCGTGGAAGATAAAGTGGAGGAAAGAGACTTGAAGCATTTTAAAATTTATGTCCCTAAATATTTTTATTTTCAACAACTTGAGATTACAAGTGATTTGGGAGAAAGAGTAGACATACAAAAGAGCTAGTCTTGGATTTATTTGTAGGGTTCATAAACATGATTCATAAGAAATAATAACTTAAACTTACTAGCTTAAACAAAAAAATCTTCTCTCACACAGTTTCTGAGGGGCGGGAACCTGGGAGGGGTTTAGTTGAAGTAGTCTGGCTCAGGGTCTTTCATGAGGTTTCAGGCAAAATGTTGGCCAGGCGTTCAGTAGGCTGAATGCTTTTCTGGGGCTTGAGAATCTGGTTGGAGGCCTCAGTTCCTCATTGGTTGAGAAAGAATGAATTAGTTGGCTTGGGCTATGACAAGGTACCATAGACTGACTGGCTTACAAAACAGAAATGTATTTCCTGACAGTTTTGGAGTCTCAAATTGAGGTGCCAGTCCATTAGCTTCCTGGTGAGACCTCTTCCTGGCTTGTAGACCTGCTTGCTATGTCCTCATGGCCTTTCTTAGTTTGTGAGTGTGAGGGAACACAGCGAGCACACTCTCTGGTGTCTCTTCTTTTAAGGACACTAATCCTATTGGATCAGAGCACCACACATATGACTTCATTTAACTTTAATTTCTTCCTTAAGAGGCCCCATTTCCAAATACAGCCACATTAATGGTTAGGGCTTGAACATATGCATTTGGGGGAGACACGAACATTGAGTCCATAACAAAAAGAGGAGAGAGAGAGAGAAAGAGAGAGACAGTACAGAACCACACTGTCTTAAATAAGTGTAAACAAATAAGCATGGCTTTATTCTGATAACACTTGATTTAAACAAAAATCAGCAGCCAGCTGAATTTTGCCTGTGGAGTGTAGTTTATCAAACTCATCGGCATGTATCCCAGTTTTTTGACTTGCTAGTCTAGTGCTCTATCAAAGAATGAATTAAAGTAAAATCTACACAATCTACCGTTTATTCTAAGTGACTGCAGGCTGGGGCTTGATGATTTTGTATTCCTTTTGAAAACATTTACACACCTTGCTTTCAATGATCTAGGCTAGCATTTTGCATGTCATCGATTTTGAGCTCACGGCTCGGCAGAATCCATCTTTGACTCTGGACAATTGAAAGAACATTTTCCCAAATTTCCTCTTTGGGTATTTGTATGTTTTTAAGAATTGGTGTCAACAATATGGCATTTTGATGGTAAATTATTTTAGCACTCTGAATTATGGTGTACCTCTCCCTGGGAATTTGAAGTCATTTAGATCAGCTGGATTCTCTCTTCTAATCACCTTGCTCATCATGGACTCAAGCCTTTCTTTTCAATATTCTATTCTTCTCTCTTTCAAGTTGCATGCAAAGATGGGGTAGAAAAGCCCTGTTTTCTTTCTCTCATGCATTAGTATAATACTACCACTAGCACAAACAGAGCTCAGGCCACACATCTTCCACCATTTACTATCCTTTCCTCTGCTCTTTAGCATAGTCCAGCTTGTTTTAAGAGGCATTTTTATAACCTGGCTGCACTTTCCCATCTTCTTCTCAAGCCTGGGGAAGGAAATAGAAATACAAATTCAGGAAGCCCACAGAACAAATAGGATGACTCCAAAGAGATTCATACTGTCACACATTATAATTAAATTGTCAAAAGTTAAAGACGAACAGACATACATAGAACATTCCACCCAGCAGCAACAGAAGACAAGTTCTTCTCAAGCACAATGTTCTCCACTATAGCTCATGTTAGGCCAAAAAACAAGTCTTAACAAATTTAAGAAGATTGAAATCATATCAAATATCTTTTTCTTTATTTTTTAACATACTTCTACTTGGATTTCTTTCACACCTATCAACTAGAGTAGTACTCCATTAACTAAAACTGCTCCCATGAATAAATATCAAGTACATTTTTAAAGAATATTTATTTGGATGATTGCCTGTTCAAAGTCTTACTACTCTAGGCCTAGACCTGTCTTCAATAAACACCTCACTTAAACCATAATCCTGATCTAATTTCTCTCCTTGGTTCCCCCTTTCTGTTATTGTGGACAGGGGAATGTCAGCATCTTATATTCATAAGTACAATATTTTTATGGGATAGATAATAAAAACATGACTCAGAAATAGTTCCACAGTTGGAACCAAGTCTTTTCTACTCCAGACCCAAGAATAACTCTTTGTACTGGCCTTTCCCCTTTCGATTCTGGTATTCGATGAAAGTTGAGTATTACAAAAATTCAATGTCTTGTTTTATATGTAGAAATTATAAATATATATAACTAAGAACAACATATCATTTTATTTGAACATTAAATTTAAAAATATATTAAAATTTAAAATACTGCCACTTTTGTCTGTTTAAAAAGAGGCAAAAAGTGCTAGTTCAGTTTGCAAAATTCTGAGAAAGAGGTGGTAGAACATTTTGAAATGCATTTTTATAAACAGCTGCTCTGCCTATTGTGATTAGATAAAACTATTTATTCTGCTTTGGTGATATTTCAAATCTTACAAGCACCTCACAATAAAAACTGTGGGAGCCAATTTACCAAATGGTGAGTTTGCCAGATGACCTTGTTTTTTTTAGGTATATTAATTTTGGTTAACCAGTTTTTATTTTGTCTTTATGATTGCAAATGTTAAAACTTCTACACATCAAATTATATTTACTAGAATAATAGAAATATTTAATAGAAAATCTTTTATTTACATATTTTATTGATGTCATTTATTTTAGGTGCAAATGCAGAATTCATTTTTAAAATAGTTATTGCTATTTTTTTCTGCTACTGTGAAATTACATTTTATAATTTATCATCTTGATTTGAAAATTGAGATGTGTTATAAAACATTTTAATGCATATATTTTTAGAAGATGGTGTATAGGCTGGACACAGTGGCTCATACTTCTAATCTCAGCCTTTTGGGAGGCCAAGACAGGAGGATTCCTTGAGCCCCAGGAGTTTGAGACCAGCCTGACCAACAAAATGGAACCCCATCTCTAAAAAAAAAAAAATATCTGGGCATGGTATTGTGTGTCTGTATTCCACGCTACTTAGGAGGCTGAGGTGGGAGGACCACTTTAGCCTGGGAGGTCGATGCTGCAGTGAGCTATGATCACCCCACTGCACTCCAGCCTGGGTCACAGTGTTAGACTCTTTCTCAAAAAAAAAAAAAAAAAAAAAAAAAAAAAAAGAAAAGGAAAGATAGTAAATACTTTATATAAATTTAAAATTTGCTTTTGAAATGTGAGTCCCGGAATGTTAGAGAAATACAACTGATTATTATAAAATTAGTTAGAGAACTCAGAAAACATGTTATCATTGATGTAACTTAAGCATATAAGGATCTGCTTTGGGGAAGGATTCTTCTGCACCACAAGGATTCTCATTAGGGAAATTATATTTATCAGATTGTCAGAGATGAGAGAATGAAGGTGGGTATGTCCACTCAAAAAACTATAATAGGATGTTATAATGAAGAATCAGCAAGATTTTTGCTTAAACCAAATGAGACATTAAGCCTGGGTGTGGTGACTCACGCCTGTAATCCCAGCACTTTGGGAGCCCGAGGCGACAGGATCACTTGAGCCCAGGAGTTTGAGACCAGCATTTCTACTTAAAAAAAAAAACAAGAAAATAAATGGGCCATTAAGAAGCAAAATTTCAGCAAACAGAATAGAAAATTGATTATGAGGAACTTTTTTTTTCTAATTTTCATCAATAAGCTTATTAAAAATAGTAAAATGACCCACATATACAAACATAGGCCAAAAGCTAAGAAATAAAAAATACTGAACAATTTATTTCTATGAGTAAAATAGTTTTGAGGCCTAAATAAAGGTGTGGAATTTGCTATAGTGCATTTGTTTTTGGTTAAATATTTTGATAAGTAATAATAGTGGACAATTTTTACTTATTTATTTTTTATTTTTTCTTTATTTTTTATTTTTTATTATTATACTTTAGGTTTTAGGGTACATGTGCACAAAGTGCAGGTTTGTTACATATGTATCCATGTGCCATGTTGGTTTGCTGCACCCATTAACTCGTCATTTAGCATTAGGTATATCTCCTAATGCTATCCCTCCCCGCTCCCCGCAACCCACAACAGTCCCCGGAGTGTGATGTTCCCCTTCCTGTGTCCATGAGTTCTCATTGTTCAATTCCCAACTATGAGTGAGAACATAGTAAATTTGTTCATTGTAGATTCTGAATATTAGCCCTTTGTCAGATGAGTAGGTTGCAAAAATTTTCTCCCATTTTGTAGGTTGCCTGTTCACTCTGATGGTAGTTTCTTTTGCTGTGCAGAAGCTCTTTAGTTTAATTAGATCCCATTTGTCAATTTTGGCTTTTGTTGCCATTGCTTTTGGTGTTTCTTTTTTTTATTATACTTTAAGTTCTAGGGTACATGTGCACAACGTGCAGGTTTGTTACATATGTATACATGTGCCATGTTGGTGTGCTGCACCTGTTAACTCGACATTTACATTAGGTATATCTCCTAATGCTATCCCTCCCCCATCCCCCCAACCCACGACAGGCCCTGGCGTGTGATGTTCCCCACCCTGTGTCTGTGTTCTCATTGTTCAATTCCCACTTATGAGTGAGAACATGCGGTGTTTGGTTTTCTGTACTTGCGATAGTTTGCTGAGAATGATGGTTTCCAGTTTCATCCACGTCCCTATAAAGGACATGACCTCATCCTTTTTTATGGCTGCATAGTATTTCATGGTGTATATGTGCCACATTTTCTTAATCCAGTCTAACATTGATGGACATTTGGGTTGGTTCCAACTCTTTGCTATTGTGAATAGTGCCGCAATAAACATATGTGTGCATGTGTCTTTATAGCAGCATGATTTATAATCCTTTGGGTATATACCCAGTAATGGGATGGCTGGGTCAAATGGTATTTCTAGTTCTAGATCCTTGAGGAATTGCCACACTGACTTCCATAATGGTTGAACTATTCTACAGTTCCACCAACAGTGTAAAAGTGTTCCTATTTCTCCACATGCTCTCCAGCGTCTGTTGTTTTTTGACTTTTTAATGATGGCCATTCTAACTGGTGTGAGATGGTATCTCATTGTGATTTTGATATGCATTTCTCTGATGGCCAGTGATGATGGGCATTTTTTCATGTGTCTGTTGGCTACGTAAATGTCTTCTTTTGAGAAGTGTCCGTTCATATCCTTTGCCCACTTTTTGACGGGGTTGTTTGTTTTTTTCTTGTAAATTTGCTGGAGTTCATTATAGATTCTGGATATTAGCCCTTTGTCAGGTGGGTAGATTGTAAAAATTTTCTCCCATTCTGTAGGTTGCCTGTTTACTCTGACGGTGGTTTCTTTTGCTGTGCAGAAGCTCTTTAGATTAATTAGATCCCATTTGTCAATTTTGGCTTTTGTTGCCATTGCTTTTGGTGTTTTAGTCATGAAGCCCTTGCCCATGCCTATGTCCTGAATGGTATTGCCTAGGTTTTCTTCTAGGGTTTTTATGGTTTTAGGTCTAACATTTAAGTCTTTAATCCATCTTAAATTAATTTTTGTATAAGGTGTAAGGAAAGGATCCAGTTTCAGCTTTCTACAGATGTCTAGCCAGTTTTCCCAGCACCATTTATTAAATAGGGGAATCCTTTCCCCATTTCTTATTTTTGTCAGGTTTGTCAAAGATCAGATGAATGCCAAAAGCAAACAAATGTTAGTTCTGTTAACAAAGATCTACATGCCAAATGGTTGGGTCCTGTCACCCTCAAAGAAAATAGGTTAAGTGTAATATAATTTCCCTGGGGACTTTGGAGGTATTAGGCTATTTGTGATGCAAAACTTTGCTCCTCCATTCAGCTAAAACTGGGTTCTTGTCACACAATCAGGAAAGATTAGGCATGTGGACACCTTGAAGATTGATTAGAGAAGAATTTATTGGGTGAAAAGGAAAAAAGGAACAAAAAACGTCAGCAAAATGAGAGGGGATCCTGCAGGCAGGCTGCCATCTCACATACTGAATTCCAAGCCACCAGTCTTGAGCTAAGAGGCCAGGCTCCTCCCCACGGCACAAGGCACGAACTTCCCTTAGCTCCATCCCATTCTCCCAGTGTGCTGGTGGGTTGAGGATGCTCCACGGACCCTCCTTTTTATCTGCTTCTTGCATCTATCATTTGGATAG
Source organism: Symphalangus syndactylus (assembly GCF_028878055.3). Taxonomy (NCBI): domain Eukaryota; kingdom Metazoa; phylum Chordata; class Mammalia; order Primates; family Hylobatidae; genus Symphalangus; species Symphalangus syndactylus. The sequence goes on from NC_072428.2 coordinate 108,488,809, forward strand.
AAGGTTATTTATTGTGATTCTCTCTGTAAATCTGTTCTCAATGAACAGAAAAAAAAATCTAGGTGATAAGATAATAACTGGGTGGAGAGAGAAAGATGTCAAGAATAAACGGATCTCAAATGAGGATTATATCAAAACATGCTATAATAGGGGACAGATGAGAAGACCATTATCTACATAAATGAAGCATAACCTGGCTGCTGCCAATTTCTATTAAAAGTTTGGCTAATGTCACTTTAGAAGAGCCAGGCTTATGTAGAAATGAGCTCTAGGTCAATAAGCCAAAAGTCAATTCATCAAGTGGCCAATCGGCGAAATGACCTTGTTTCTTTTAATTATATTAATTTTAGTTAACTGGTTTTCATTTTGTCTTCATGATAGCTTTTAAAGTAGTGATCAATTTGCTTCTCCCCCAGTTGACTAAATAATGTTCTTTTTGTTTCTACTGCAGCTGAAGACCAAGGGCCAGAGGGAGGGAAAGACTGACAAGCATAAGGACATGTTTTTGATTATAAAAAATTCTTAACAATATATTCTTCATGAATATATTCTATATATGGATATATTCTTCATGAATATATTCATTTAAATGTATATATATATAAACAGAATTTATCTTTAGGAGACTAGATTGTTATGAATATATTTTTCTTAAGAATAGGAATATATAACTGGTCTTATAAATAGTTTAGAATATTAGGAATTTCAAGTTTAGTTTTGATTTTATTCTTGAATCTAATCTATCTCTCCTTTCTCTCTTCATACCTCAAGTCCTCCTCTTTCTTCTCCCCCATTACTAGCTCTTGAGCATGGTGTCATGAAGACAAAATAAGAACCAGTCAATATAGTCAGAAAAAATAAATAAATTAGGTAAATTAATGAGTTATCTGACCTCTGTGGGGATGCAAACTTGGTGTGGTTGAGGGAAAGTGAATTTATAATATTTTCTAAAGGAAATACAAGGATGATACTTTGCTTATAAGAAGAGCAGGATGAATTATATCACATAGCTATTAGCACAAGTGCTTGGAATGAACATTTTACAACTCTTTTGGATCATTTCTATAATGGCTGCACCTTTGTTAAGATTTATGATTTTAATGCAAGATTGATTTAGAGTCTACATGACTATTATGCAAGATTTGTAGTCCAGCTTTAGATTTGTCACTTCACCCTTCATCAAATGTAGGGTAAAAAAGGTCTTATATGTGCTGAGTTAAAAGAGAAGAAAAGGTAAATAAATTATATGAAGATATTTCTATTTGATGTATGTCATAGGTATGCAGATAATGCTATTAAATAAGCAAATGCTGCTGAATTTAAGGAAGAGGGGAATTGTCTTTTAGTTTAGTTATCTTATTTGAGAGATTTAAATAAGCCCACAGTAAAAAGCACAGACAGAAAGCAATGTGTTTCCCAATACTTTAATAGAAAGCCTGGTCAGAGCTCCTGCCTATCTGGCGATTCACTGTACAACACTGTGCTGTGAACGGGTCAGTTACGTCCTTCTCCAGTTACCCCGTTGTGCTGTATGAATGCAATTCTTTTCTATGTGTGCTGCACTGTAAGCAAGGTGGAAAGTACTGGCTAGAGAATGCTAATATTAAAAACAATTTTTATTTTAGGCTCTAGGGATTGCGTGATTGTCACTTTACACTAATGACCTCTGGGAAAAGACTAACAACAGCAAAAAAAAGTCAATGAACCTTTTTTTTTTCTTTGCCTTCCTAAAGAATTGACTAAAAAATTGCTCCTGACCAACAGTTTTTAAATTCGGTCAACTTCTCAGGGAAAGCAAGTGACTGAACACTATTAAGGAATGACTCCTCCACTCCAATGCCATCAAATTAGATGTAATGAGTAGGCGACCTGAATACCATGTACAAAATCTGTTATTCTGAGAAACTCATTTGATTACTGAATCAGGGATTTAAAGAGTGAGTTCCATGATAATTAAACCAGAAATAAAATAGTCCTAGAAAGATAAGTAAGTGACAGTCTCTTGCTTTGATTTCTAGATCTCCATTATCTGAAAATTCATCTGAAAGGCAGTAGGCAAGAGTTGAAACAACAGGGTGCCATTTCTTTAGAAAAAAAGATATGTCAAAACTGAAAATATTAATAGAACCTTAGTTACTAACGTGGATAATTGATAGAACATTGATCTGAATGAATGAAAACACTGAATTGCAAAATTTATTCAAAGAAAGGAAAGTTAGTTCATTCTAAATTTACAGTTATACAAATAAGCTTAATAAAATATGTTGTTATTAAATGTCCTTTATATCAAGTGGAAATAATTCATGATTGGTTAGCTTCCTAGGACTTCTGTAATGAAGTACCACAAACTGTGTGGCCTAAAACAACAGAAATTTATTCTCTCATGGTTCTAGAAACTAGAAGTCTGAAATCAAGAGCTGGCAGGTTGGTTCCTTCTGAAGACCTTGAGAGAGAATCTGTTTCATGACTCTCAGCTGCTGGTGTTTGCCAGCAATCTTTGGTGTTCTGTCTTCTAGATGTATCACTCTAATCTCTGCTTCTATTTTCACATGACATTCTCTCCATGTGTCTCCCTGTGTTCAAATTTCTCTCTTCTGTATAAGGACATGACTCATTGGTTTAGGGCCCACCCTAGTCCAGTATGACCTCATCTTAACTAATTACATCTGTGAAGACCCTATTTAAAAATAAGGTCACATTCTGAGGTTCTGAATGGATCTGAATTTTGGGGAACACTATTCAACCCAGTATAATTAATGTAGTAAACCACCAGCCCAATCAGCTACACCCCGCACACACACTAATGAGTTGTTTGCATAAGCAAATACATCTGCAATGCTTGGAATTGTTTTTTAAGAAACAAAATTTGGCCTGTAATTCCAGCACTTTGGGAGACCAAGGTGATTGGGTCACTTGAGCCCAGGAGTTCGAGACTAACCTGAGCAACATGGTGAAACCTTGTCTCTACAAAAAATACAAAAGTTAGCTGGACATGGTGGTGTGTGCCTATAGTTCTAGCTACTTAGGAGGCAGAGATGAGAGGATTGATTAAGCCTGAGAGGTTGAGGCTGCAGTGAGCTATGATTTTGCCACTGCACTCCAGCGTCAGTGACAGAGGGAGACCCAGTCTCAAAACAAACAAACTAAAGAAACAAAATTTTCTATATCTATATTTTTATTACCAATTTCTTGGTGAGTCTTTAATATTGATATGATAAACATAAACTTAGCTCATTTCTTCTTTTAATTACCATGTATTCTAAATGTATTAAATTAGAACAAATGATTTTATCATAATTTTACTTGGAATTCATTAGTATAACCATCATCTACAGAATAACCCCCATTTTCTTTGAGGACAATTAATGTGACGAAGGGAATGCAGTGAAAGTATATTATCTAAAGTGATTTTTTTTTCAATTAAATGGCTTATGAATCCAATTTGTTCATACCAATATGTAATGGCTGCTGGAGAAATAAACCGTAAACTATGTTTGAATGGTATCAGGCTGGATTACCCTGCTACCTCCCTGTCCTCTAGTTTTCTTGGGCTGACTTTATTTTAAAATCCAAAAAAGTATAGTGACATCCATACTACCTACCTGGAGGAGCCCACTGGTGCTCTCCTTAATATGTTTGCTAATTCCTGGGTAATGGGGAGAAGAGGTTACCTTCTGTATTAGTCCATTCCCACACTGCTAATGAAGACATACTCAAGACTGGATAATATATAAAGGAAAAAGGTTTAATTGACTCACAGTTCAGCGTGGCTGGGAGGCCTCAGGAAACTTACAATCATGATGGAAGGTGAAGGGGAAGCAAGGCACCTTCTTCATAAGGTGGCAGAAAGGAGAAGTGCCAAGTGAAGGGGGAAGAGACCCTTATAAAACCATCAAATCTTGTGAGAACTCACTCACTATCATGAGAAAAGCATGGGGGACACCACCCACATGATTCAATTACCTCCACTTCATCGCTCCCTTGACACGTGGGAATTATGGGGATTCCAATTCAAGATGAGATTTGGGTAGGGACACAAAGCCTAACCATATCATTCTGCTCTGGCCCCTTCAAAATCTCATGTCCCTTTCACATTTTAAAATCAGCCTTACCTCCCAACAGTCCCCCAAAGTCTTAACTCATTCCAGCATTAACCCAAAAGTCCAAGTCCAGAGTCTTACGTGAGACAAGGCAAGTCCCTTCTGCCTATGATCCTGTAAAATCTAAAGTAAGTTAGTTACTTCCTAGATACAATGGTGGTACAGGCATTTGGTAAATACATGCATTCCAAATGGGTGAAATTGGCCAAAACAAAGGGGCTGCAGGCCCCATGCAAGTCTGAAATCCAGCAGGACAGTCAAATCTTAAAGCTCTGAAATGATCTCCTTTGACTCCATGTCTCACATCCAGGTCATGCTGATGCAGAAGGTGGGCTCCCATGGCCTTGGGCAGCTCCACCTCTATGGCTTTGCAGGATACAACCGCTTTCCTGGCTGCTTTCATGAGCTGGCGTTGAGTATCTGCATCTTTTCCAGGCACACAGTGCAAGCTGTTGGTGGATCTACCATTCTGGGGTCTAGAGGATGGTGGCCATCTTCTCACAGCTCCACTAGGCAGTGCACCAGTGTGGATTCTGTGTGGGGGCTTTGATCTCACATTTCCTTCTCTACTGCCCTAGCAGAGGTCTTCCATGAGGGCTCCACCCCTGCAGAAAACTTCTGCCTCAATATTCAGGCATTTCCTTACATCCTCTGAAATCTAGGTGAAGTTCCCAAATCTTAATTCTTGACTTCTGTGTACCTGCAGGCTCAAAACCATGTGGAAATGTCAAGGGTTAAGGTTTGCACCCTCTGAAACCTGACCTGTATGTTGGCCCCTTTTAGCCACAGCTGGGATGCATGATGCCAAGTCCCAAAACTGCACAAAGCAGCAAGGCCCTGGTCACAGCCCATGAAACTATTTTTTCCTCCTGAACCTCTAGTCCTGTGATGGGAGGACCTGCCATGAAGTTTTCTGACATGCCCTGGAGACATTTTTCCCATTGTCTTGGAGATTAACATTTGACTCCTCATTACTTATGCAAATTTCTGCAGCTGGCTTGAATTTCTCCTCAGAAAATGGATTTTTCTTTTCTATTGAATTGTCTGGCTGCAAGTTTTCTAAACTTTTATGTTCTCCTTCCCCTTTAAACATAAGTTCCAGTTCGAAATCATCTTTTTGTTAATACATAAAACTGAATGCTTTTAAGAGCACCTAAGTCACATCTTGAATGCTTTGTTGCTTAGAAATTCCTTCTGCCATATACCCTAAATCATCTCCCTCGAGTTCAAAGCTCCACAGATCTCTAGGGCAGGGGCAAAATGACCCCTGGCTAATTCCTGGGTAATGGGGAGAAGAGGTTACCTTTGCTAAAGCATAGCAAGAATCACCTTTATTCCAGTTCTCAACAAGTTCTTTATCTCCATTGAGATCACTTCAGCCTGAACTTTATTGTCCATATCACTATCAACATTTTGGTCAAAGCCATTCAACAAGTCTCTAGGAAGTTCCAAACTTTCCCACATCTTCCTGTCTTCTGAGTTCTCCAAGTCTCTAGGAAGTACAAACGTCTGCCTGTTACCCATTTCAAAGTCACTTCCATATTTTCTGTATCTTTATAGCAGGACAAAGCCTAATCATATCACCTCCTATCTATTTCAGTCAATGCCAATTCTCTTGTCTTAGCTGTACTCTGAGAATTTGCTGCTGCAGTCTTTTTTTCTTGCTTGGCTTCATCTCATGCTGGACTACATCTCTCTTCCTTCACTTTTCTAAAGTTCCACTACATGATTGTTGCATCTGGCAATCTTTCATTGAAGTTTTTGTGACTGCAGAGAGGCTGGAAAAAAAACTAAAATATTAATCACTGTTCAACTAAAATATTGTCACTGTTCTTAGAAACCTCCTGCCATCAGTTAATGCGTGGCTTTCTCACTTGCTGTGTCCCTCTGGATGCCCACATCCTCCCATCCTATTGTGGGGCCTTGTTTTGTTTTCCTATGATCCCGTTTCTCTTGTACTATTCTTAAAAGTGTCACATTTTTCTTTCTTAGTTATATAGAACATTTTAGGTTTTTCTTTGTGTTATCCTCTCTTTCCAAACCACAATCTGGGAAGCATTAGAGTTATAAATAAAGTAGTTATCTTTCAAGCTCAAAGAGGTCCATCAAGACGTTTTGCTAGACAAAAATAGATAAGAGAAAGCATCACCTCATATTAGTATTGACATTTTCCTAAAATCTCTTAAAGCCACTGTAGTAACTGAACCTTGAACTTATCTTCAGACTCTACTGTACATTTTGCTGACAGCAATGCCTTTTTGACAACCTAGGAACTGGTAAGTGTTCTCCTGAGCATTTACCCTAAGGGAATGTTCTGAGCTGTCTCCCTGTACTTTATGATCTGCATATGTGAAGGAAGAAAAATTACATTACAGAATCAGAATAAAATGGAGCTCTAATATTAACACAAGGCATTTGGGAAGTAGAGATAAGCTATGTATAGGACCACATGAGACTTATAAAGAGTTGGTTTTGAATGTTTTGAAGTTTATGGCTTATGAGCAACCCTCTTTAATTGTCCTGCCTTCTTACTTGAGGAACAATTTATGCAGAATCTGTATGCAGTAGAAAATCAATGTCTGGTTAAAAAAAATTAGAATTTTTTGCCCATTGTGAATGTGAGGTGTCATTGTTCACATTTTACAATTAAATAAACAAGAATGCTAAATAGTGAAATGACTCTCATCCACATATGAGTTGAAAAATAAGGTCAGTCAACTCTGATTTCTGGTTCACTCCTTTTATCTCTAGGAAAGTTCATTCTCTCAAGAATGGAGAAAACATAAGGGGCTATGTCTGTTACAGCAAAGAATTACATAGTATGTTCGTAGCCAACCCGTTGAACCTAAGTAGTGAAGAATGAAAGTCTTCTTCCTTCACAGGTGGGTTGTGTCATGTGGATCAGTTAACTGATGGGTGAACTTTCTCTGTATTTATATATCTTCTGTTGTCCAAATCCTGGCAAACTGTACATTATTAATGAACTCCTTACTCTTGTTTCTGAAGTGTTTAGAAGCTATCGTTTCTTATCAGCTAAATGTAAAATAGTCATATTAGTTTAGGTTGAAGTAACTTGTCATGAATTGAGATTAATGATATTACTTAGTTTTGCACCATCTTGCCAAAACCATAGGGAGTAACAGTTAAACAAAGCAAGAGAATGACTTGCAACTGAATCAGGAAATGAGTATGAGTTGTCTATTGCCAAATAAAAGTGTCTACAGTAATTATGACCTCTAGTCTCTCTTGCACCATAAACTGTTGCAAAATATTGTCTCCTAGATTCAGTGTAGTGAGAGAAAGGCTCCTCATAGTTTTAAGAACACTTAAATGGGATAACATATGTCAAGCACCTTGAACAGTTTCTGGCATTTAGTAGGGGAACAATAACCTTGAATTTTCTTTTACCATTGCTTATAAGGTTCATACATAGGTAATGAAAAAAAGTTTTTCATGAGGGCTGTAGAAAAAATGCTTATGCAAATTTGAATACATTTTCAGGATATTTTCAGCCTTTGTAGTGAGCATTTTTTGCTACATTAGTCGGTTTTATGATGTTTTTATATTACTCAGCTAAGATGACAGTAAGTTATCTATTGAGTTGGTATTTTTTCTTTTTTAGATACAGACATGAGCAAAATGTTAAATTTGTTATGAATTTACTTAAGAGAACCATGGACAAGAACTTTCTGTAAAGGCTGGGGCAGGAAATCGAAAGGCCAAGCCCTGAATGTTCTGCCTCTGGTGCTGCCAGTTGGGTTAAACAATCATCTCTAAATAAGCATTACTCTTGTTAGTGTGTCTGACATTTTCTTCACCTTCCCATCTGCTTGAAATTGCTAGTAGAGTTGCTCCATGTACTCCTGTTCTTGGGGAGTTTACAAGACATTTGCTCACTTTCCCTGATATCCTTTCTGCTCATCTTCCTGGTGATAACCCAGTTCTTTCTGCTGACTTTCAGTTGTTGCATTTGCTGGGGCTTGGCTTGCTTTGTTTGTGATTCAAATTTACTCTGAAGCCATTGTCAGGGCCAAAAGAAAACTTCCCTTTTGCCCTTCGAAGGTTTGCTGAAAATCACTGACAAGAGGCAGATTAATAGGAGAAAAGGCATATACATTTATTTGATCATAGTTTTACATGACACAGGAGCCTGCAGAATAAAGACCCAAAGATACAGGGGAAATTGTCCATTTTTATATATAGGTTTAACAAAGTATACACAGCTGGGTAGAAATATGATTGAGCAAAAATGCTGATAGACTGTTTGGGGAAACCCAGCAAGATTCTTCTTGGCCTCCCTGAGCATGCGTTTCTTCCTTCTGGTGTGAGGCAGAACTCTCTCTGGAATGGGGTTCTTGTAATCATAGTAAAACAAGGCAGATCAGATACTTTTTCTATTGTCAGTTTGTACATGAAGGTGGAAGGAAAGTTAGAATAATATTTTTAGCTTTTATCGCTGGCTTTGTGGAAAAGGGATCTGTGTTCTATGACCCACCTTGGGAAGAGGATTCTAGTTTCCCTCTACACACTGTTTTGAATGTGTCCCAGAGATTCTGGTATATTGTGTCTTTGTTCTTGTTGGTTTCAAAGAACATCTTTATTTCTGCCTTCATTTCGTTATGTACCCAGTAGTCATTCAGGAGCAGGTTGTTCAGTTTCCATGTTGTTGAGCGGTTTTGAGTGAGTTTCTTAATTCTGAGTTCTAGTTTGATTGCACTGTGGTCTGAGAGACAGTTTGTTATAATTTCTGTTCTTTTACAATTGCTGAGGAGAGCTTTACTTCCATCTATGTGGTCAGTTTTGGAAAAGGTGTGGTGTGGTGCTGAAAAAAATGTATATTCTGTTGATTTGGGGTGTAGAGTTCTGTAGATGTCTATTAGGTCTGCTTGGTGCAGAGCTGAGTTTAATTCTTGGGTATCCTTGTTAACTTTCTGTCTCGTTGGTCTGTCTAATGTTGACAGTGGGGTGTTAAGTCTCCCATTACTATTGTGTGGGAGTCTAAGTCTCTTTGTAGATCACTCAGGACTTGCTTTATGAATCTGGGTGCTCCTGTATTGGGTGCATATATATTTAGGATACTTAGCTCTTCTTGTTGAATTGATCCCTTTACCACTATATAATTGCCTTCTTTGTCTCTTTTGATCTTTGTTGGTTTAAAGTCTGTTTTATCCGAGACTAGGATTGCAACCCCTGCCTTTTTTTGTTTTCCATCTGCTTGGTAGATCTTCCTCTATGCCTTTATTTTGAGCCTATGTGTGTCTCTGCAGGTGAGATGGGTTTCCTGAATAGAGCACACTGATGGCTCTTGACTCTTTATCCAGTTTGCCAGTCTGTGTCTTTTAGTTGGAGCATTTAGCCCATTTACATGTAAGGTTAATATTGTTATGTGTGAATTTGATCCTGTCATTATGATGTTAGCTGATTATTTTGCTCGTTAGTTGATGCAGTTTCTTCTTAGCCTTGATGGTCTTTACAATTTGGCATGTTTTTGCAGTGGCTGGTACCGGTTGTTCCTTTTCATGTTTAGTGCTTCCTTCAGGAGCTCTTTTAGGGCAGGCCTGGTGATGACAAAATCTCTCAGCATTTGCTTGTCTGTAAAGGATTTTATTTCTCCTTCACTTATGAAGGTTAGTTTGGCTGGATATGAAATTCTGGGTTGAAAATTATTTTGTTTAAGAATGGTGAATATTGGCCCCCACTCTCTTCTGGCTTGTAGAGTTTCTGCCGAGAGATCAGCTGTTAGTCTGATGGGCTTCCCTTTGTGGGTAACCTGACCTTTCTCTCTGGTTGCCCTTAACCTTTTTTCGTTCATTTCCACTTTGGTGAATCTGACAATTATGTGTCTTGGAGTTGCTCTTCTCGGGGAGTATCTTTGTGGCGTTCTCTGTGTTTCCTGAATCTGAATGTTGGCCTGCCTTGCTAGATTGGGGAAGTTCTCCTGGATAGTATCCTGCAGAGTGTTTTCCATCTGGGTTCCATTCTCCCCGTCACTTTCAGGTACACCAATCAGACGTAGATTGGGGCTTTTCACATAGTCCCATATTTCTTGGAGGCTTTGTTCATTTCTTTTTATTCTTTTTTCTCTAAACTTCTCTTCTTGCTTTATTTCATTCATTTCATCTTGCATCTCTGATACCCTTTCTTCCAGTTGATCGCATCAGCTGCTGAGGCTTGTGCATTCATCACGTAGTTCTTGTGCCATGGTTTTCAGTTCCATCAGGTCCTTTAAGGACTTCTCTGCATTGGTTATTCTAGTTAGCCATTCATCTAATTTTTTTTTTTCAAGGTTATCAGCTTCTTTGCCATTGGTTCGAACTTCCTCCTTTAGCTCGGAGTAGTTTGATCTTCTGAAGCCTTCTTCTCTCAACTCGTCAAAGTCATTCTCCGTCCAGCTTTGTTCCATTGCTGGTGAGGAGCTGCATTCCTTTGGAGGAGGAGAGGCGCTCTGATTTTTAGAGTTTCCAGTTTTTCTGCTCTGTTTTTTCCCCATCTTTGTGGTTTTATCTACCTTTGGTCTTTAATGATGGTGACGTACAGATGTGTTTTTGGTGTGGATGTCCTTTCTGTTTGTTAGTTTTCCTTCTAACAGTCAGGACCCTCAGCTGCAGGTCTGTTGGAGTTCGCTGGAGGTCCAGTCCAGACCCTGTTTGCCTGGGTATCAGCAGCGGTGGCTGCAGAACAGTGGATATTGGTGAACCGCAGATGCTGCTGCCTGATCATTCCTCTGGAAGTTTTGTCTCAGAGGAGTACCCAGCCGTGTGAGGTGTCAGTCCGCCCCTACTGGGGGGTGCCTCCCAGTTAGGCTACTCGGGGGTCAGGGACCCACTTGAGGTGGCAGTCTGCCCGTTCTCAGATCTCAAGCTGCGTGCTGGGAGAACCACTACTCTCTTCAAAGCTGTCAGACAGGGACATTTAAGTCTGCAGAGGTTACTGCTGTCTTTTGTTTGTCTGTGCCCTGCCCCCAGAGGTGGAGCCTACATAGAGGCAGGCAGGCCTCCTTGAGCTGTGGTGGGCTCCACCCAGTTCGAGCTTCCTGGCGGCTTTGTTTACCTACTCAAGCCTCGGCAATGGTGGGCGCCCCTCCCCCAGCCTCGCTGCCACCTTCCAGTTTGATCTCAGACTGCTGTGCTAGCAATGAGCGAGGCTCCATGGGCATAGGACCCTCCGAGCCAGGTGCGGGATATAATCTCCTGGTGTGCCATTTGTTAAGCCCATTGGAAAAGCACAGTATTAGGGTGGGAGTGACCCGATTTTCCAGGTGCCATCTGTCACCCCTTTCTTTGACTAGGAAAGGGAATTCCCTGACCCCTTGCACTTCCTGGGTGAGGCAATGCCTCGCCCTGCTTCAGCTCACACACGGTGCGCTGCACCAACTGTCCTGCACCCACTGTCCGGCACTCCCTAGTGAGATGAACCCAGTACCTCAGTTGGAAATGCAGAAATCACCCATCTTCTGTGTTGCTCATGCTGGGATCTGTAGACTGGAGCTGTTCCTATTCGGCCATCTTGGCTCCACTCCTGAGTATTTCATTAAATTTATCTTCAATCTCTGATATCCTTTCTTCTGCTTGATCGATTCAGCTATTGATACTTGTGTATGCTTCATGAAGTTCTTGTGCTGTGTTTCTCAGCTCCATCAGGTCATTTATGTTCTTCTCTAAACTGGTTATTCCAGTTAGCAGTTCATGTAACCATTTATCAAGATTCTTAGCTTCTTTGTTTTGAGTTAGAATTTACTCCTTTAGCTTGGAGGAGTTTGTTATTACCCACCTTCTGAAGTCTACTTCTGTCAATTTGTCAAACTCATTCTCTGTCCAGTTTTGTTCCCTTGCTGGCGAGGAGTTGTGATCCTTTGGAGGAGAAGAGGCATTCTGGTTTTTGGAATTTTCAGCCTTTTTTCACTGTTTTTTTCTCATCTCCATGGATTTATCAACCTTTGGTCTTTGATGTTGGTGACCTGCAGATGTGGTTTTTGCGTGGTCATCCTTTTTGTTGATGTTGATGCTATTGCTTTCTGTTGGTTAGTTTTCCTTCTAATAGTCAAGCCCCTCTTCTGCAGGTCTGCTGGAGTTTGCTGGAGGTCCACTCCAGACCCTGTTTGCCTGGGTATCACCAGTGAAGGCTGCATAACAGCAAAGATTGCTGCCTGCTCCTTCCTCTGGAAGCTTCGTCCCAGAAGGTCACCCACCAGATGCCAGCTGGAACTCTCCTGTATGAGGTGTCTGTCAACCCCTGCTGGGAGGTCTCTCCCCATCAGGAGGCACAGGGGTCAGGAACCCACTTGAGCAGGCAGTCTGTCCCTTGGTAGACCTCGAGCACTGTGCCAGGAGATCCACTGCTCTCTTCAGAGCCAGCAGGCAGGAATGTTTAAGTCTGCGGAAGGTGTTCTCACAGCTGCCCCCTCTCCAAGATGCTCTGTCCCAGGGAGATGGGAGTTTTATCTATAAGCCCCTGACTGGGGCTCCTGCCTTTTTTTCAGAGATGCCCTGCCCAGAGAGGAGGAGATTCCTATTGTTTTTCTACTGCTGCTTCTAGGATTTGACAGGTTGTATTTCAGTAAAGAGTAATAAACACACAGAAAGAAGACAGGAATATTTTACCTAGTGCTTCACTGAAATCAGATTCTGTATATTTATCAATAGTTATTCACTGAGGCCATCCTGTCCTTGATTTGGAGCTAGTGAACATGTTGTTTATGGGACATAGAGTAATATTTTAACTAAAAAATAAAAATCATAGCCCATCAACTGGATTTTTTGTCACAGAAACCTGATATATCTAGGGAATTATATGTGGATACTTTGGTGTCAAGCATTGAATATAACCTATTTTGTTAACCATGTGAAAACATTAAACTAGTACACATTTTATTTGGCATGTTGTCATCCAGTGACAAAAAATATTAAAGAATCTTAGTGGAAGGAGTTATATATAACAAACAGGAATAATAATTTAAGACAAACAATAAAGATAGATATACGTTAGAAGATCTCCCTTAGTCCACTTGAGCTACTATATAAGAAAATATCTTAGACTATGTAATTTATAAGGAACAGAAAATTATTGCTCACAGTTCTAGAGGCAGGGAAGTCCAGGATCAAGTTTCCAGCAGATTTCATGTTTGGTGAAGGTTTGCTGTCTGCCTCATAAGATGCCACCTTCTAACTGTGACTTCACGTGGTGGAAGGGGCAAGGGAGATCCCTTGAGCCTCTTTTATTGGAGTACCAAAAATTTATCAGAGTGGAGCCCTCATAACTTAATCACATCCCAAATTCCCCACCTCTTATACTATTGCATTGGGTTTTAGGTTGCATCCTATGAATTTGTGGAAACACCAACATTCAGACCATAGAACTATCTAAAATAACACAATTGTGGTAATTACCTTTTTGGCCAAAATATACTTTTAAAGTAATGAGAAACCAGTCAGTATTTAGGTCAAATTATATTTCTAAAAGTTGATAGCTTAGATGATTTTTATTGTGTCATATAAAAAAGTTAAAAAATTATATTTAGTTACTTAAGGATGATGCTTTAAAAAACAAAACTATGTGAAAAGAATTCACTTTTGAGAATGCATTCTTGTGTTGCTAATGAAAACTTTGCTGTCATAAATAAAAGGAAACAAATACATGTATAAAAGAGAGCTTTTCTTCACAAGTTTTATTTGACCTTTGATAGAGTCAGGAGATGCTATTAACATCTAAGTAGTTTTAGAATTTCAAGAATAAAAGGATACTCTCTGACTGCAGCATTTTTGTATTTTTAATTCCAAGGCCTCTGTTACGGTGTTCGCATACTGATTAAAGGATTAGTTTTTCCATTTTTCTGCCAATCTTGTAAGCAACAACTTGAATGATCAAACATGGTAAATATAAATATTTAATATGCAGAATTTTATGTAATCATTTGTATTAATATTTATCTAGCACTTTAAGTTTCCAACTCCCTTTCTTGTTAGTCATTTCCCCAGCATCCTGGTGCCCATGAGTTTAGGAGCTTTGTTTCTTGCTGAGGAGGCAGGCAGCAGCTTGAGAAAATGCACTGGGGTGTTGGGCATCTGAACTTTCTTCTTTTCTCTTTGGTCTGGAAATATGATAAAAGACATATCTAATATCTTTTGCTTATTTGAAAGAATTGTCTAATCCCTACGCTAGATTTATGTTATGTTGATTGGGGGGAGGGGGAGGAAATGCATGATTTTAGACTAATGGCATATCAGTTAAAGGCTGGGCTATTTGAAGGAGAAGTGTGAAAGTTTAACATATCCTTAGCACTTACGATATGTTAGGCTATAAAACCCAAAGTTAATAACACTGCCTTCTGCTGTTGGTCCTATTCAGCTCTCATCTTACCCTTCTGTGACTAGAAAGGGGTCTGGATGCAGATCCTAAGGGAGAGTTCTTGGATCTTGCATAATAAAGAATTCAGGGTGAGTCCATAGAGTAAAGTGAAAGCAAGTTTATTAGAAAAGTAAAGGAATAAAAGAATGGCTACTCCATAGACAGAGCCTCTGGTTGCCAATTTTTATGGTTATTTCTTGATTATATGATAAACAAGGGGTGGATTATTCAGTCCTCCCCTTTTTAGATCATATAGGATAACTTCCTGACATTGCCATGACATTTGTAAACTGTCATGGTGCTGGTGGGAGTGTATTAGTGAGGATGACCAGAGCTCACTCTCGTTGCCATCTTGGTTCTGGTGGGTTTTAGCCAGCTTCTTTACTACAACCTGTTTTATCAGCAAGGTCTTTATGGCCTGTATCTTGTGCCATCATCCTAATGTCTTAACCATCTGGGAATGCAGACCAGTAAGTTTTTAGCCTTATTTTACCCAGCACCAATTGAAGATGCAGTTGCTGTGGTTCAAACACCTCTGACACTTCCAGTCTTGCCTACTTTAAACTGTTCCCCATGCTGCTAACACATAGCTACTGAGCAGATCTCTCTTAATGCAAATATATTATTTACTCCCCTATTAGAAATTTTGTTATAGGCTCTCTGTAGCCTACAAGAAAAAGGTAAAACATCCAACCACCCCTGATCCATCTAGGCCCTCAACCTCACTCAGCTCACCAGCTACCTCATAGCTCATGCTGTATTAATGAGACAGATACCTCTAGGACTACTTCATACTTCCAAACTCTTGCTCCCTGTTCCTACTTCCCGGAATACCCTCTTCCCAGAAAACCTTTCCCATACCCCAGTTGATTCTAAGTACCCTTGTGAAGAAAACCAGAATATTTTACCCCAAAATATACTTCTTTGGCATGTTTTAATATGGCTATTCAGAGGGGCTGCAAAACATAGACATAGCCCTGAAAAGCTGCCTGGTTTATGGGAAATTTGTATCTGTAGAGGAAATCTACGTTAGTGAAATGAAGTAAACAACAGATGAAAACAGGCGTTCTCTGAGGTCCCCCTTGGATCTAGGAAAGGTTAACTCACAGAAAAAAGAGACTCAAAGTCTCACACTTTTAAAGGTCTGACAGAGAAGCCTTTACCAAAAGCTACCATCTATTATTTTTGAGGGCAGCTCTGAGATTACCTGAAATATTTTCATGTGCATAACAAGACAGCCTTTGCTTGACATACTTTCTTCTCTCTACTCTCCCATAACCTGTGATACCACCTTTCCCTGTCCCCAGGACCTCCAAGCCTCTATTCTTTCTGTAACCTGAGGGTGTAATGAAAACTTCAGTTATTTGACCCCTCCTTTGAGCCTCATACCTTGTAGTATGGCTCGCATGTCCATAAGCCCGTTAATAAATTTGTAAACCTTTCCCTTCCACTAATCTGTCTTTTGTTACAGAGGTATCCCAGCTAAGAACTCATGAGAATTGAGAAAAGAAATTGTGTATTTTTTTTTCCTCCCCTTCCATTGCCCTAGGCTTCCGTAGACTTCTTACTCATTGGCAGAACAAACAGCATGTTTGGTAGTCCAGGCCTCAGACTGAGTTTGATCCTATAGTCTGTCCTTTACTTTCTGGATAACCTTAACTTCTTCAACCTCCCATTCCTTATCAGTAAAATAAGGTATTTATAATAATAGTACTTGTCTCATAGAGGATTCAGTGAGTTAATACTGGTAAATTACTTTGACATTGTACCTTGCACATTGTAAACATGTAATAAATGTTTCAATTACAATGATGCCATTTTCCATTATCAGTAATTATGATTGCTATAGCATCTTTTGCATTATGATTTCAACATTATCTTTTCCATGAGTTTGTTTTCCTACTGGATTATCTCCTCCTATAAGGTAGTATTCATTCCATACTTATCTCTGAATCCTCAGAGCTCTGCATTGAGCCTCATTCATAATAGGAAGTCAATAGATGTTACATGCTTACGAGATTGCCAGCTTATCGTCTAAATTAATATTAAAGCATCACACTCTGGACTTTGTAGAATGGCTAAGAAAAGTGTTTCTTCATAGGCTAGAGGTTCAGATTATATGTTTGTTACAAAACTGGCAGGTTTGTATGCCCGCTCTGCAGAAACATATCAATATACTGAGACAGTGGAGATTGCAGCAGGGAAAGAGTTTAATAATAGCAAGGCCAAAAAGCAAGGAGATGGGAGGAATCCTGAAGCCTCAAATCTGTCTCCTCAAGGGGTGCTGCTCAAGGATATTTAAGAGGATTGTGGAAGGTGAGGGGCTGGAAAGTTGGGGTTGTTGATTGGTCGAGGAAAGGGGGATAAAATCATCAGAATGTGGATATTGCATTCTTCCGTGAGTCAGTTCCTTGCTGGGCCCTTCAGACAAGCTACTTTTATTAATATGCAAAATCTAAAGGGAACATTTAAAGTTTATTTTATTTGTTTTAGATTTTACCTATAAAACAAACAAACAAACAAAAAAAAACCACAATATCCTGTGACAAGGGGTACATAATAAACAGCAACTAGCTATAAGAAAGTAGGCCAAAGAGAAAGCTGGCTTAATAATTACTGCTGATTTTGCTATAAGCCCAGCTAGATTTTTTGTTTTTCTTAATTGATTTTATATAGTTTTCTTGGGGATAGTTCTATGTTCATGTACATTTCTAGCACTTTCAGTGTAGTCTCTGTTGGGTGTTCCTGGGGTTTGTTTCTGACAGCCATTTTCTGTTTTCTCTATAGGTACCAGGCTCTTGGAGCCTTACATTCTTCAGCATTTAGAAGGTACTTAAATTATTTAATTCCTGTTTTTGAATTTATAATTAAATAGTAAAACTATTTTATTGTGTGCAGAAATTGATGATGTTATTTATGTATTTGGTTTATGTTTTTGTTTGTTTGTTTGTTTGTTTATTTATTTATTTTGAGGCAGAGTCTCACTCTGGTAACCCAGGCTGAGTGCAGAGGTACAATCATGGATCACTGCAGCCTCAACTTTCTAGGTTAAATCAATCCTCCCACCTCAGCCTCCCAAGTAGCTGGGACTACAGGTGTGCGCCATGACATCTGGGTAAGTTTTAATTTATTTTAAAGACAGATTCTTGCCATTTTGCCCAGACTGTTCTCAAACTCCTGGACTCAAGTGATCTCCCTGCCTTGGCCTTCCAAAATGTTGGGATTATAGGTGTAAGCCAGAACACCCAGCCTATGCCTTTGTTGAAACTCTGAAAGCAGAATGGCAGATAGTAGCTTTAAGTGAATCAAAAGAAATGATTTTTTCTTATTTTTTATTTTTGAAGATCATAAAGTTTGTAATTTTTTTTCTTAACCAAATGTAATATTGTTAAATAGATGGTGTTTCTGAATATAACTTTTAGTAAGTTATCTTTAATATTTCTGTTTCCTTAGCAAGATGGGAGGTCTTCAATGACAAATAATTTTCTTTTAATCTTGGTAGGACTTGTCAGTTCTGTTGGCATAAACATAGGGTTTTAAATTGAAAACCAAGGTTGTTTACTGGATATAGATAGAGATTTACTACAAAATTCTATTATCCAAGACTTCTAAAAGATTGATATATCTTTAGTTATTATTAATACTCCCATGTCTCCTTTATAGTTTTCTTTTTTTATTGCTTAATGCTTCACTTTTCTTACTTTTCTCTGGAAAAGCATTCAGTATGTAGTATTAGAATGCATAACCTTGTAAGCATATTTATAGCATCTCATTTTTTAATATTGTGATGAATGATTAATCATAAAGGGTTCATCTTTTTTATCCTATGCCATATCTAATGTATCTATGATTTAATACTTTGGAGGTTTTTGGAGGCTTTAAACTGTCCTTGGTTTGAAGATCCTTTTACAGGCTTTAAACTGTCCTTGGTTTGAAGGTGTGATTTCACTGGGGACCTGCCCCATATGCCTAGGGATTTTTCTGTCTCCTGCTACTATCAAAATTAGATAGTTGTAAGTAATGTTTCAGAAGTTGTTGGTATATGGAGTCCCTGAAATTAGGTGCAAGATTTAAGAGTTCTGGGAAAGTTCTTATTTTAATCAACTCTATCTCTCTTAAATGGATTAATTTTAAAAAGGCAGGAGAAAGGTTTATTGAATGCTCTTGAGAGAATGACTTGCACTAATCCTTTGTTTCATTCAACACCATTCTCAACCTTTATTAAAAGTAGAATAGCCTTATGGTCTGCTTGTCCTCCAGATAGGAGTGGCTTGTATACGATTGATGTTTCTTGGGATCATGAATATAGGGCTTGCTCCCACTCTAGGGCTAAACATTAGAAGACCAAATGGCTTGGCTTGTGTGGTCTTAGGTTTCATCTAAATAGGAAGAGTGTGCTAACAGCTCTAGTCTCAATTCACGACCAGGATCCTACATTTAGGCTCCTTGCTCCCTTGGTGTTATGAATCTGAAAGGTAATGCATCTCCCTCAAAGTTATGTGAGAAGTGAAACCTTTTACTGAATAATTTTTTTCTTAAAGAAGAAGGGATCTATTATTGACTTGGCTGTTTTATCTTACTTATGCAGTCTAGACTTAGTAATATTCTTAACTGACACTTTTTTTTTTGGTGGAGCAGTATGAATTTATCTTTACTTTCCTCTAGTAGTATCAAAAGCTAACATCTAAATGTAAAGATATTAAATATGACTCAATTTCTTTTTTTTCCAAGGAAAGATGTCACAATATTATTTTGGAAATTCTCTATATAGATTGTGAGAAAATCTATAAAAATGTTTACCACATAACAATTCAATCAATACTATTTCTGTGTTCCTCATGACAAGTGTTCTTAATTCATAGTGAATTTCTCTCAATTTCAAGGTCTAAGGTAAAGACCATATCCTTGGAGAAAAAAACATGTTATAGTCAAACTATCACTATTAAAACAATTTGTTGGACCAGCTGAAAATATTTATTAATTCACCTTTATATGTATATATTAAATCATTGTATTTTTGTCTTAATAATACTTGAGGTAAAGATAGTTGATTTCCTACATAACCTTAGTTAAGCAACAGATGGGTTCTATTATTAGTGTATTGTAATAATAAGAAAAAACCCACTCATCACTTTGAAAACTAAAATTCAATCCTGAATATTGAACTAAAAATTAATAAAATGTGATATTCATTAGAAAATATTTTTTACTTTGAAACTGCAAAGAGTCTAGTAAATTTCTTCTTACGCATATGGAATATTGAAAAAGCAAGCAAAACTTACGACTATATTCAGGAGCTTTCACTTGTGATTAATAACAAAACAGTATTTTAATAAATAAAATATTTATGTATTAAGGTAAAATAGACTTGAATATATAGATAATCCAGCTTCACTGGCACTAGAGATATATTTTAAAGTAATATTAAAGATAAAACATTTATGTTTAAGCCAAATACCAGAAAACATCATATAAATTATTTCTTATTATAAACATTTTGACATCACAAGCTTAGAGTAGAAATTCTTTTTCTATTCATCGTTTCCATTCCTTTCCTAGTATGAACACTTTATATTTTTCATTACATTTGTGTAAGAAATTCTCAGATTATTCACTCCTAGCAGATATAACCTAACAAGAAAAACATCATGAATCAAATGCATGATGACCTCAGGCTGCAGCTTGTCTTGTGTTACTGTCTTCTGAGGGAGAACAAATCCAAGCATCTTAACTAGATTTATAAACTTCTGTTGACTCACCACAGGGATGTTTTAGAAGGTCTCAGAGTATGGTGGTTTTGTGATAACCAGCTAAAGAAGTTATGGCCTGCCACAATTTGTGCTTTAAGTAAATTCCAATTTGTTGTGTGTATATCAAGAGCAATGCTTTAATACTTGATAGCAGTATGAAACATTGTAGGTACACTCACCATGTCTCTAATCTCTAGATTGGAGCGTCATCTCTTTTCTAGTTTCTAGAACCATTGAATGAACACGTCAAGAATCTCTGGTGTTTAAACCTCATATGTTGTGGTGCATGCAAAGAATTGGACACTTGAGTCACTTATGGTCTACTTGAGGAAATGTGCTAGGTTATTTTGGTGGCTAGAAACAGACCAGATTATCTTGAATAGTAAAACTGTGGTTATATTGCACATGAGAATGAGGACAAGAGTATTGTACAGAAATAAACCAGAGATCATAGACACTAGGAAGTAGTTGAGGGTCCAAGAAAATCTGAGACGCTTTAGCGTTCATCAGTAGGAGAGCTTCCATTTCCTGCACTGAGGAATATACTCTTCCTCATTTCTGCTTCTACTACAATCATTTGCTTCACTCTCTATTATAAACACATCTTTTATCTATTTCAGTTTTGGCTTAATTTTAACATACACATAATCATATTTTTACTTGTAGCCCACTATGATACTGATATTTCATGACCTCCCTTTCTGTGCGTATTTTCAGCTCCTATTATCAGCTCTTTAAGTTCTTCTATAGCTCATGCTTAGATTACCAAGGGAGAGAATCTGAATTACCATATAATCCAGGAATTTGACTTCTGGGTATATATGCAAAAAAACTGAAATAGAAATGTTGAAGACATCTCCATGTTCATTTCTGCATTATTCACCATAGCCAAGATACGGAAGAAATGTTAATATCCATGAATGGATGAATGAATAAAGATGTTATGGTAGATACACACAATGGGATACTATGCAACCTTAAAAAAGAAGGAAAGACTGTCATTTGCAGGAACATGGATGAAGCTGTAGGACACTCTCCTTAGTAATATTCTTAGTAAAATAAACTATGCATAGAAGAAATATTGTATTTTGTCGCTTACACGTGTGATACAGTCCTTCTGCTCCTTAGCTCAGCTAGGTCCAAGTTCTTTTCTCATGAACAGGAAGAATTAGGCACACGGACACTGGAGAGTGAACGGAGTAGAATTTATTAAGTTAAAGCAAAACTCTCAGCAGAGAGGGGATACAGGGGGTGGTTCCCCTACCCGAAGGCAGGGAGGCTTTTCCCGTGTGGCTAGAGCCTCTTATGGACTTAGAATGGGGAGTGTGTGCTGACTGGATTGTGAATATGCAAAAAAGATTAAAGCGAAGACACTACTCAAAGGTGGGCATGGCAGTGTCAAAAACCAATTAGGAAAGGGTAGGTGTATGTAAAATAGGTGAAGGGTGGGGAACAATCAGAGGAAAGCATGCCAAACGGGAAGAAAACTTCTCAATCTGGTCTGAGGATTTAACTCGTAGCTGGGCTTTCAGGCTTTAAACTGTCTTCAGCTTGGAGGTGGGGTTTCACTGCGGACCCACCCCTATCTGTGTAGGCATTTGGCTGCCTCCTGTCTCTCTCATGTGGAATCCAAAAAGTCACTCATAGAATCAGAGAATAAAGTGGAGGTATGAATCAGGGAGGGGTGAGGATGGCGGGATGTAGATCAAAGAGTACAAACTTTCAGTTAGACTGGAGGAATACATTTTACTAATCGATTGTACTGCATGTTAACCAAAAATTGATAAGAATGTATTGTATATTTCAAAATTGCTAAAAGAATAGATTTTTAACATTTTCACCATAAAAAAAAGTTGGTTAGGTGATGGATATGTCAGTATGACTGAATGTTTCTACAATGTACACATAGATCAAAACATCACATTGTACTCCATAAGCATAAACTAATTTTATAAAAAGACAAACAAGAAATCAAGGATTATAACTTACAGCTCTGAAAAAAACAGCCAAAAATTGAAGAAACTACTGACAAAATGCTAAGCACAGTGGATTAAAAAAATGCAAATCTGAAGCTATTTTTCTTAAATTTCAGAGTTCTAAGGATGAATAGAAGACTCTATTGATTTTCTAGGAAGCCAAATTAGGCCACTACCAAGAAATACATATTGGAATGGGATCAGATTTGTCATTAGCAACACTAGATGCTGAAGACAACTGAGAAAGTCAGAGTTTAGAGGGAAAATAATTTTTAATTTAGAATTTTAAGCCTAGCAAAACTGCAATCAAATGTGAATAAAAAAAAACAATTATACTCAGACATCTAAGTATTTGGAATACTTACACACCATACAGTCCTCCCCTTCTTTCTTTAAGTTACTGGATATGAACTCTAGCAAACACAATTATAAATAAAAAAGTACCACAATCAGTTTTCCACTTGGGGATATAGAGAGATGAAAAAAGTGTTCCTACTATCTTTTTAATCATCACCACCATCAGATTCCAATGGACAAACAGTGCGTTCATGACTGTGGAGTGCTGAGATTACAGAGAAACCAACTGTCTGACAATTTAAAGAGACACTCCTGACTTCAGGGATGGAAAATTCATGAACATTGGTTTACTGGGAAAGATATAGCCAGATATGGGCAAGAAGAGTTTAACTACAAAGGGTGGTAAAATGCTGGGGGCTAATCAAGGCTGTACTAATGAGAGAGGACATTTCGTCCTATTGCACGTTTTTTGTTTTTTTTTTTCACTCCATGAATCCTCCTGGGACTCAAAGCAAAGATTTGGAGAACTTTAAAAAGTCTCCCTTATGGTAAAAATCTGGATAGGGAAGAGTAGATAGTGTGTGGAAGGGGCACTAAACTCTATCAGAGCACTTTTCTTCGAACTCTGTAGGACAGGAGCCTTAATCTATGGGGACAGGGAAAATAAAACACTTTTGCTATTAAGACACTGGTGAAAACAGATTGCAGTTGGGGGAGAGAACTAGAAAAACCTGTCTCTAGCGAAGGGGCAGGGAAATACTTAAATTACCAACAGGGCAAACATATTGAGGTAAGGGACATTGCATCTGGATAAAACAAGTTTAATCTTAACAAAAAAGACTACCTTGAACTCCTTACCACCAGGCTAAGAAGTGTTAAGTAGCAATTAGTTTGCATGATACACTCTGAGGTGAGCAGAGAGTGATGACTAATAGCTGAGGGTGAGCCAGACATTGAAAAACAAAATCAAACAAACCAGATGCTGCTTTTTTAAAAAGAAAAAATTAAAGACTGTGTGCAATGAGGGTAACCATTGCAGAAACAAACCTCAAACAGTCCATCTCCTAATTAGATTACCTGAAGCTCCGGCATTAATGGCATAGCAGAGGAAAAAATGTGCCCAGTTTCAGGGATAAAAAGTTGGTTACCTCAGTCTCTACTGTCCCGCACAAGATACCTGACAAATTTGCAAAGCATATGAAAAGACAAGAAAAAAAATGCGTCAGAAGAAAGAAAACGACTGTAAAAATTGAACTCAGATGTGATACAGATATTTGGATTACTTTAAAGAAAGTTTAAAATAACTATAATTAATATGTTAAACACTGTAATGATGGTGTTATATCAATTATCAGGTGGTTAATTTCAGAAGAGAAATGAAAACTGTAAGAAATAATAGAAATGCTAGAAATGAAAAACAGTAAGGAGATGAAGAATGTCTTTTAAAGGTTCATTAGGAAAATCAAGACAGCCAAGGAAAGAATCAGTGAACTTGAAATTAGGCCTATAAAAAATTATTCAAACACAAACATAAAATGTGGAAACAAGCAAAAAAACTAAACCCAAAACTCCAAACAGGATTCCAGTAAGTTCGGACAGTATCAAATGACCTACTATATACATGATTAGAATTTGAGAAGGAAAAGAGAGAAAGAGAACAAGAAAAAAAGATATTTGAAGAACTACTGGCTGGGTTTAAAAAAAAAAACCTATTGATGATAGGCATCAAATGATACATCAAAAAGATTAGATTGTAGACAGAGAAATCTTCAACAAAATATTATCAGATAGAATCCAGCAATATGAAAAAGAGATACAACCAAGGGCAGTTCATCCAATAGATGCAAGACTGGTTCTGTATTTTAAAATCAAAGCATATACATGATGAGGCGCACACATGTAGGTATATATGTGGCAAAACCCAAACTGAGGAACTTTTTATAAAATACCTGACAATTAAGCTTTAAATAAGTCAAAGTTATAAAATACAAGGAAGCCTTAGGAGCTATAATAGGTTAAAAGAGAACTATGGAAGCTGAAAGCAATGCTGGATTCTGGATACTGGAACAGAAAAAGAATGTTAGTGGGAAACTGGTGAAATCTAAATAAAATCCACAGTTTACTAAATACTATTCATAATGGTTAATTTAAAAAAAGTTTCAAACACTGTTTGGGTACAGGAATCTTTGCTTCTGATATTTTAATGCATCCATCACCTGAGTAGTATTATGCAGTTGTGATGGTTAAACTGGGCTAAGGAATGTTCAGATAGCTGGTAAAAACATTTCTGGGTTGTTTCCGGAAGAGATTAGCATTTGCATCAGTATACCAAGTAAAGATCCAGCATCATCAGTGTGGGCAGTCATCTCTCAAACCGTTGAAGGTCCAAATAAAACACAAAGGCAGAGTGGAAGGGTGGATCCTCTCTCTTTTTGAGCTGGGATATCCATCTTCTCCTGCCCGTGGACAGCTGAACTGGTCCTTATGCCTTTGAACCCTGGGACGTACATCAGCAGATTTATCAGACCTACTGCCTTGGACTGAGAGTTACACCATTGTCTCCCTTGGTTCTCAGGGTTTTGGCTTTAGACTGAATTATGCCACTGGCATTTCTGGTTCTCCAGCTTGCAGATGGCATTTTGTAAGACTTGTCAGCATCCATAATCACGTGAGCCAATTCCCGTAAGTCCCCTCTTACATAACTCTGCATATCTTATTGTTTCTGCTTCTCTGGAGAACCCTGAGTAATATAGTATTGTACCAATGTCAATTTAAAAATTTTTACCATTGCATGGGATTATGTAAAATGCTAACATTAGAGGATTCTAGGTGAAGGATGTACGGGAACTCTGCACTATATTTGCAACTCTTTTCTAAGTCTAAAATATTTAAATATAAAAATCTAATTGCATGTAAAATTGCATGTCAATTATACCTTAAAAGAGCTGTCAAAAATTTTAAAACTTGAAAAGGACTATAAGCTTTCTGGGAAATAACTAGATGAGTTAATATAAGTACCAGGAAACTCAGACCCAATTAGGAGATCAGAAGATTTGGGTAGAGAGTTCTTCAGGGATAAAAGGAGATTTAATAGAATATAGAATGATTGAGAGCTTAGAAAAAAATTCAGGGATGATAAAGAGATAAGACAAGGATAATCCATTTAAACTTCATGCTAAAACTTTCTCTTTTGTGGAGCACAGGAGTCATAGTCTTGGACCTATATAGTAGGAAATATAATTTTAGCGCTTTTCTTTGATAGGGAGAAAATTTATGTACTTACCAATCTCCACCTGACTGACCCTTGCTGGCAACATCAGCTTATCGAATGAGAAGTCAAGGGGTTGTGGTTTTCAGAATAAGAAATGTAGGTTTACATATCTTGTTTGAATTTGCATACTCAATTAATCAGAGCAGTGACAAAAAAATATTAGCAGAAGAAGTAGATGAAAGAGTGTGGGGAAGATCATCCTTATTTATCATATTAGAAACTCAATGGCCAATATATGAAAGCCAATTACACAATAAAATTTAGATAAAAAAGTGTTTAGGAAAGAGAAGTTAACCACCTAAAGAACTAGAAAAGATAAAGAAAAGTTTGAAAAAAGTGATGGAGAATGTGAATTGGATAATTAAGGAAAGGGGAAGTTTGAGACAGTGACTTGTAGTTCTTTCTATGATCTTTCCATGACCTTTAACCACATATTTCCATGTTATTATATTTTTTGAAATTTTCTGTCAATATAGTTATAACCTATTAGAGCCATTAAAATAGATGTGTGTGTGTGTGTATTCTCTTTTCTTTCATTATATATATGTGTAGGTATATATACACATATATGTATAAATCTACATATATGCACACACGTATGTATGAAATGGAATAATATACATTCCATATTATAAATTATCAAATATAAAGCTAATTCACCAGTAATTATTTCTAGCAATAGATTCAGGGATTCAAGTGATAGCTGTATTCAAGTTAATTATTTAAGAAATGACTTTTTTCCCCTAGACTCAAAGCAACACATTGGTAGCATATTTTCTTAAATTGAAAATCACGCATCTTCCAAGACTAGTGCTTAATTGAACACAACTAAGCAAGTTCATTTAATTGAAAGTCCCTTGAAAATCACTTGTTTTATTGAATCCTCTTAAGTT
This sequence comes from Symphalangus syndactylus, assembly GCF_028878055.3. Classification (NCBI taxonomy): domain Eukaryota; kingdom Metazoa; phylum Chordata; class Mammalia; order Primates; family Hylobatidae; genus Symphalangus; species Symphalangus syndactylus. Next base: position 108,515,440 of record NC_072428.2, read on the forward strand.
TACAATTGAAAAATAATGCAGATGAGTGATTCTTTTAGAAGTAGATTCTAGTGAACAAATGTTGGGATCATTTGACATCGAAGCTGAGAGTGTGATTCTTTTGGTATACTATGAACTCATATCAACAAAAAAGTTAATTTACATTATAGTATTGAATAATTGATTAAGAAAGAAGTTTACATAATTTTTGTCCCAAATAGTTTCGGGTCAAAAACTGTTCCCATTTTCTTGGTCACTCAGCAAATGATATTTTTAGGAAAGAAGTCAATGATGTTCAGAACTGAATTTGGATGGTACTTGACAGGATTTCACTATGGACAGAAGATCTTGACAAATATTTTAGTTAACAGTAAGAAAGAAGAATTTGGAACTAAAAACACCTGTCATCTAAGTTCTTAAGGTAATATGGCTACCAATGATGGAACATTAATGGATCTGCATAATTTACTGGTTGTGAGCCAGTCTCTGAAGCCCAGCTGCTGCTGTCTCTGATATTTATTCAGAGACACCAGAGAGACTCCTGCCTAGCTGTCTACAGGTTGGAAACTTTTTTTGGCTCTCCCTCAGACTGTCCACTAGATTTCTGGTAGGATCACTGTATTTCCTTGCCCTGAAGATCACTGCTTGGTGAAGAACTTCAGCAACATCTCTCAATAAAGGTCTAGTAAATCTCCCTCTGGCTTCACTCATCGTGGCTTTGGATCAGAGACCTTTCCCTTCCACCAGATTTCCAACTGGAAAGAGGAATGGCAACCATGAGCATGGGCTGAGAGCATTTGTAGATGTATTTGACTCCTTTCCACCATCCACACATTCTGGCCTCACTTTTTCCATTTATTTTCTTTCCAAGAGGAGTGATAGCTAGAGCCAGACTTGTTCAAATCCCAACTCCATTGCTTACTAGCTATGTGTCTATAGAGAAGTGTTTGTCCTTTGCAGGGGTTAGTTTCTTTATCTGTAGAGTGTGAATAATAATTGTATTTCTTCATAAGGTTCTTGTCATGAGTAAATGAGATTTTACATGTAATGTGCTTGCTTAGTATGGTGTTTGGTGTATAGCTGGCATTTTGTGAATGCTAGTTATTATTATTTTACTTTTTCTTTTTCTTTCTACTGCCAAAATATTTAGTGGGATGTAATGTGAGGGAAATAGATATGCAGATCTAAGAGGAAATATTGACAATATAAGCCTGAACAATGTGTCTAAAATGAAGCTCTGGGATTAAATAGGTTGCCGGCCTATTCTAAAATTAAAATAACAAAATGCTATACTTCTGTGGCTTACCTCTATACTAAAATATATGTTTCTAGATGCGTACTTACAAAATATTCATTATAATGTGGATTATAATTTTTATAATTATCTGGCAAAATCTGTGAAGAGGAGGTGATCATATTACCTTGTACTTGAAAATAAAAGCAGAGGGTTCTCAATTCTGTCTTGCTTCCTGAGACAGCCAAAATTCTCTTCTATATTTCTTGAGGAAGTCTTTCTCAATAAAGTTCAGTCCGTTATCGCCATTGATCCAGAATAAACTGCTAACTAGCATTCACATAGTTAAATTGTTTTCTGAAATCTATGACGATTTTATTGAAGCACTGTTTGGTAGTGTTATTTTTTCCCTCCAAGTCATTTTTGTCAAAATGTACTTCAATATTCTCTTTGATTGCAACTAAAATGCTCTCACAGTTTTCCTAAGATGCTGTCAATGTAATCCTGTAGTCAATAACATTATAATGTCAATGTATGACCAAGAAGGTGATACAATGTCAAGGATACACTCAGCATGGCTATATCATCAATTCAATGGAAAATGCGTATTTATTCAGACCTTAAGATGTCAGAATTGAATCTTGCCCAAGTGTTACATTACGGAGAAAAAAAAAAGATATCAAGCCAGAGAAAACTTTATTAAAATTCTACCGCATAAAGGAAATTTCGGGTTATAGCAGTCAAGGTGCCTTCAGATTATAAAATGCTGTCATATCTCCCATGACAACTGTGGAGGACTCCTCCAACCCAAATTACAATGCTTGATGTTCTGGGACCTAAGGAATTTTATGGAAGTAATTAAAGGATTTTCCCACCATGATTTACTGATAGTACTAGAGAACTTCTAATTTCATGAAGGAGGCGAGGTTGTTACAGATGCTCTAATTCCAGGTTCTGCCTACTGTGATGACCTTCTTCTTCCAGCCTGCCCTTCTATTTAGGTACTGGAAGGATGGAATTGAGATCTTGGACCTAACATAGGCCTCTCTATGTGGAGAAAAGGAGTGTCTGTGTGCTCTTCTGGTATACATTTAGTTGATTTCCGGATTTCTTTTATTATAAATTCAATCCTTTGGGTTAAGCTTTTAAAATGTCATTTCTCCTGGGGAGAGTAACACGTCAAACTTTGATGAAGTTGATTGAAGTGCTCTTTAAACTATGGTCAATGGATGCCATACATCTGAATTCCCTGAGTTGTTGGTAGAAAAACAAGATTCTTTTCTGACTCTTTCTCAGATGCCCAGAGTCAGAATATCTGGAGATTAATAGTTATTTCCTGCCTATAAGAGTGTCCTGAGAAGGCCCACCCACCAAAAGGCATACCTTTTCTCTGGGCTAAGAAATACCTAGCCATTAATCATCCTGGCTCCAAGTCTGGTACTCATTGTTTTTTCTATGCTTGGTGTATACAGTACTGTCTCTCTATCTTGAGCAGTGTCTGCTACTTAGTATTTTTCAAAGATCCTTTGAAAGGGCATTAAGTAGATAAGGATCTTTTTTGCTTCTTTGCACCAGCTCATTTAATTTCTTGCCCAGGCAGACAGAGAATAAGCATCCTTACAGCTTCCATATATTTTGTATTTCATTCTTATGAATAAGTAAGGTAACTATATAATGTATTGTTTTAATTGGGTTACTCTCAAGAAAGAAAGGGAGTGCTACTAATTATTATGCTGGGCTATTGTAGAAAATTAAGACTCTCTCAGACAAGCCTAGACATATGGTCATCTTAATTCTACTTGCTTAAAACAGTAACATCAATCAAACTTTACCAGTGTATTGTAAGTTACCAATCACAGCCTTTTATCAGTTTTTTTTGATGGAATATTAATGTAATGCCTTTTTAGGAGGGCAATTATAATTTTCCTGGAGTTAATCATTTCCTCCTTCATCTTGCCCCTACTCACAGCTCACTTCCTTAAGCCTATGGGGTTTTCTACGTGAGGTCCTTGGGCAGAAGCATCAACAGTGTCTGGGAACTTGTTGGAAATGAACATTCTTGGCTCCATCCCTGATGTGCTAGTTCAAAAATTTGGGAATATAGCCCAGTAATTAGTGCCTCCAAGTGATTTTGATGCACACTAAAGTTTGTGAACTACTACCTAGGACTTCTAGAATTCTTTTCCTTCTGTCCAATTCTCCCCTCACTTTTAATTCTCTCTCTTTTTCCCATTTGTATAATTGAACTTGTGATATTATTAGTTCTGTTTTTCTTCTATTTTCTTTTTAATTTTTGTGAGTATAGAGTAGGTGTATGCATTTGTGGAGTACATGAGATGTTTTGACACAGGCATGCAATGTGAAATAATCACATTATGGAAAATGGGGGATCCATCCCCATAAGCATTTATCCCTCATGTTCCAAACAATCTAATTACACTCCTTTAGTTATTTAAAAATGTACAATTAAGTTATTATTGACTATAGCCACTCTGTTGTGCTATCAAATAGTGGGTCTTATTCATTCTATTTGTTTTTGTACTCATAAACCCACTTTCCCCAGAGTCCCTCACTACCTTTCCCAGCCTATGGTAACCATCCTTCTACTCTCTGTGTCCGTGAGCTCAATTGTTCTAATTTTTAGATCCCACAAATAAGTGAGAATATGCAATGTTTGTCTTTCTGTGCCTGGATTATTTCACTCAACATAATGATCTCCAGTTCCACCTATGTTGTTGCAAATGACAGGATCTCATTCTTTTTTATGGATGAATAGTAAACCATTGTGTATATGTACCACATTTTCTTTATCCATTTATCTGATGATGGACACTTAGGTTGCTTCCAAATCTTGGCTATTGTGAACAGTGCTGCAACAAATATGGGAGTGCAGATATCTCTTCAATATACTGCCTTCCTTTCTTTTGGGTATTGATATGGTTTGGCTGTGCCCCCACCCAAATCTCAACTTGAATTGTCTCTCCCAGAATTCCCACGTGTTGTGGGAGGGATCCAGGGGGAGGTAATTGAATCCTGGGAGCAGCTCTTTCCCATGCTTTTCTCTTGATGGTGAATAAGTCTCCCAAGATCTGAGGGGTTTCCACTTTTGCTTCTTCCTCATTTTCTCTTGCCACTGCCATGTAAGAAGTGTCTTTCACCTCCCACCATGATTCTGAGGTCTCTCTAGCCATGTGGAAATGTAAGTGCAATTAAACCTCTTTTTCTTCCCAGTCTCACATATGTCTTTGTCAGCAGCATGAAAATGGACTAGTACAGTAAATTGGTACCAGTAGAGTGGGGAGTTGCTGAAAAGATACCCGAAAATGTGGAAGTGACTTTGGGACTGGGTAGTAGGTAGCGGTTGGAACAGTTTGGAGGGCTCAGAAGAAGACTGAAAAATGTGGGAAGTTTGGAACTTCCTAGAGACTTGTTGAATGGCTTTGACAAAAATGCTGATAGTGATATTAACAATAAGGTCCAGGCTGAGGTGTTCTCAGATGGAGATGAGAAACTTTTTGGGAACTGGAGCAAAGATGACTCCTGTTATGTTTAGCAAAGAGACTGGTGGCATTTTGCCCCTGCCCTAGAGATTTGTGTAAATTTGAACTTGAGAGAGATTATTTAGTGTATATGGTGGGAAAGATTCCTAAGCAGCCAAGCATTCAAGATGTGACTTGGGTGTGTTAAAAGCATTTAGTTTTAAAAGGGAAACAGAGCACAAAAGTTTGGAAAATTTGCAGTCTGACAATGTGATAGAAAAGAAAAAACCCATTTTTTGGGGAGAAGTTCAAACTGGCTGCATAAATTTGCATAAGTAGCAAGGAGCCTAATGTTAATCCCCAAGACCATGGGGAAAATGGCTCCAGGCCATGTCAGAGACCTTCACAGCAGCCCCTCCCATCACAGGCCCAGAGGCCCAGGAGGAAAAAGTGGTTTCATGGACTGGGCTCAGGGTCCTCATGCTGTGTGCAGCCTAGGAACCCTGTGTTCCAGCCACTCCAGCCATGGCTGAAAGGGGCCAATGTACAGCTTGGGCTGTGGCTTCAGAAGGTAGAAGCCTTCGCAGCTTCCATGTGGTGTTGAGCCTGCAGGTGCACAGAAGTCAAGAACTGAGGTTTGGGAACCTCCTCCTAGATTTCAGAAGATGTATGGAAATGCCTGGATGCCCAGGCAGAAGTTTGCCAAGGAGGCAGGGTCCTCATGGAGAACCTCTGCTAGGGCAGTGAGAAAGGGAAATGTGGGGTTGGAGCCTTCACACAGAGTCCCTCCTGGGGCACTGCCTAGTGGAGCTGTGAGAAGAAGACCACCATCCTCCAGATCCCAGAATGGTAGATCCATCGACAGCTTGCACCATGCACCTGGAAAAGCCACAGACACTCAATGCCAGCCTATGGAAGCAGCTGTGAGGGAGACTGTACCCTGCAAAGCCACAGGGGTGGAGCTGCCCAAGACCATAGGAACCCACCTTTTGCATCAGCATGACCTGGATATGAGACATGGAGTCAAAGGAGGTCGTTTTGGAGCTTTAAAATTTGACTGCTGTGCTGGAGTTTGGACTTGCACGGGTCCTGTAACCCTTTGTTTTGGCCAACTTCTCCCATTTGGAATGGCTGTATTTACCCAATACCTTTACCTCCATTGTATCTAGGAAGTAAATGGCTTGCTTTTGATTTTCCACGCTCATAGGCGGAAGGGACTTGCCTTGTCTCAGATGAGACTTTGGACAGTGGATTTTTGGGTTAATGCTGAAATGAGTTGAGACTTTGGGGGACTGTTGGGAAGACATGATTTGTTTTGAAATTTGAGGACATGAGATTTGGAGGGGACAGGGGTGGAATGATGTGGTTTGGCTGTGTCCTCACCTGAATCTCTAGTTGAATTGTGTCTCCCAGAATTCCCATGTGTTGTGGGAGGGATTCAGGGGGAGGTAATTGAATCATGGGGGCCAGTCATTCCTGTGCTATTCTCATGATAGTGAATAAGTCTCACAAGATCTGATGGGTTTATCAGGGGTTTCTACTTTTGCTTTTTCCTCATTTTTTTCTTGCTGCCAACGTGTAAGAAGTGCCTTTCTCCTCCCACCATGTTTCTGAGGCCTCCCCAGCCATGTGAAACTGTAAGTCCAATTAAACCTCTTTTTCTTCCCAGTCTCAGGTATGTCTTTGTCAGCAGTGTGAAAAAAGAATAATATAGGTATATACCCAGCAGTGGGATTGCTACCTAAAATGGTAGCTCTATTTTTAGTTTTTTGAGGAACCTTCGAATTGTTCTCTATAGTGGTCGTAGTAATTTACATTCCCACCAACTTTGTATGAGGGTTCCTTTACCTCCACTTTCTTACCAGTATTTGTTATTGTCTTTTGGATATAAGCCATTTTAAGTGGGGTGAGATGATATCTCATTGTAGTTTTTATTTTCATTTCTCTCATGATCAGTGATGGTGAGCACCTTTTCATATGCCTATTTGCCACTTATATGTCTTTTTTGAGAAATGTTTATTCAAATTTTTGCCAATTTTTTTATCAGATTATTAGGTTTTTTTTTTTTTCCTATAGAGGTGTTTGAGTTCCTTATATATTCTGGTTGTTAGTCCTTTGTCAGATGGGTAGTTTGCAAATATTTTCTCCCATTCTGTGGGTTTTCTCTTCACTTTGTTTATTATTTTCTTTGCTGTGAAGAAACTCTTTAACTTGATGTGATCCTATTTGTCTTTTGCTTTGGTTGCCTATGCTTGTGGGGTATTGATCATGATGCTTTTGCCCAGACCAATGTCCTGGAGATTTTCCCCAATGTTTTCCTCTTGTAGTTTCATAGATTGAGGTCTTAGATTTATGTCTTTGATCCATTTTGATTTGATTTTTGTATATGTTGAGATATAGTGTACTAGTTTCATTCTTCTGCAAATGGATATTGATATGGTTTGACTGTATCCCCACCTAAATCTCATCTTGAATTGTAGTTCCTATAATCCCCATGTGCTATGGGTGGGCCTGGTGGGAGGTAATTTAGTCATGGGGGTGTTACCTTCATGCTGTTCTTGTGATAGTGAGTGAGTTCTTATGAGATCTGATGGTTTTATAATGGGCTTTTTCCCCTTTTGCTCTGCACTTCTCTTTCCTGCCACCACGTGAAGAAGGATGTGTTTGCTTCCCTTTCTGCCATGGTTATACGTTTCCTGAGGCCTCCCTAGTCATGTGAAACTGTGAGTCAATTAAACCTCTTTTCTTTATAAATTACCCAGTCTTGAATATGTCTTTATTAGCAGTGTGAGCATGGACTTATACAGGTATCCAGTTTTCCCAGCACCATTTATTGAAGAGTTAGTTACTTCCTAGACACAATGGGTAGTTGACATTCTTTTTGTATGTCTGCAAGTTGTTATGAGGTCAAATTTGATATTCACTAAAGATTTTTTCATCTTCAGGTAGAGCCATAAAATATCGTATTCTATCTTTGAGTTGCTCCAATGAATATCAGAGCTCTAGCTACTGTTAAGACAATTTCATCTGGTAACAAATTCAGACTAATTTTTTCTTAAATTTGGAAACATTCTTTTCATGCCATGAATCCTTCCATATTTAAGGCCAAATTCTTATTTTATACCTTTCCCTTTACCATTAAAAGGAAAGGTATACATTTTTGAAATTAAGCCATTACCAAAATGGCTAAAATTCAAAAGTCTCACAATTATTGACAAGGATGTGGAGCATTGGGAAGGCTCATTCAATGCCCATCAAGACTAAAACATATAGATCCATGCATGTTCCTTTAGACATACATATATACAACTTAAATAGTAATATGAATTGTTTAAATTGCAAAATATTTTCCAGCTGCCATGTATAAATGTTGCAAATACTGCCATAATTTGTGACTATCTCTAGAAACACAATTGTTTCCTGACAATGAGATAACCCAAACAATTTTCCGAAACAAAATGAGAAGCAAGAAAATGGACACTTGGCACTATTAGGAAATATCCCATGCAAGAATTCATTTCATTCATGCTTTTTGTGAGGAAGGATTTGACGTTAACAAATTTGTCTTTCCTCTTTCCTAAATGTTTCAACACTAAAATCTTCTCAACAATTCTAATCACCTGTGTTAGCAATAGCACAATTCTTAAACCTTTATGGCGTTTAAACTCAGTTGTCTTTTGTTTTGAAGATACACGGTCAAGTGATAAGGAGAATAATTTTCCTCAGAATTGAACCGTGTTTGCCATGAGAGCAGAGTTATTGGCTTTTCTGAATCAGCCTGAGTCCTGTCCTGGAACCTGAGTGACTAAGAATTACAGATAATAACTGTCCAGTTTTCATTCTAGTAAGAGAAGAGTTTATACCAAATAATTTAAATAGCAGCTAAAATCCAATTATAAAAAGTTGCATGGTAATATCCAGAAATTTTCTTTATATGTAAGTTTTATTGTACTGTAGATTATCTTGAGCTTGCTTAAGAGAAATGGTCTGCAATCTGGGACTATCAGTATTTAGGAAACAAAACCAAAAACCTAGGTAAAGTACCAAAGAGCATGCAGAATTGAAGTTGCCACATAGGTGTTGCTCAAAATGTTTTATATTTGTTTAAATTTGAAACTGCAATTTTTGTATAGTAGCACTTCTAATTTTGGTCTATGTTGAATTAGCTCACTGTTCTGCAGTGTTGAGGCAAACAGATAATGATCCCAGAGTTTGAAGAATATAAAAGACAAAGACAAAAACAAATTATCTACAGCATCCATAAATGCTGCATTCTTAGCCCATTAAAAAGTACAATCCATGGGATCATTTTTCAAATAGATTAGAACTTTCAATAGGTAAAAATTACTAAATTGTTTGCAAAATTATTTTTTTCAACATTATGCTGATATTTATCTATAAGGAAATGTGCCAAAGATTAGAGATCAGACTGCAGTTGGTGAAAGTGTTTCTCATCAAAATTATTTAAAGATCTCCTGGCATAAATATGGTCTGATATTCTTACTGTTGGGGCAGAGATCAGACTGCACTTGTGAAAGCAATCCTTCCTGAGTGATGAAGAGCTGATAGAATTGGTCAGACTTTCCTTACTCTGCTGGGAAAGTTTGTTTTGACAGTGTTGATGCACACCATGGATTGTAGGTTTCCTAAAGGATAAAATGAGCCTGGGCTTGATTTTTAGCAAGCAGATTGAGAAAACCCACCATGCTGCAGTCTCCACTTTCAAATTTGATTAGCTGTGGGATAATTACTATTTCAACTTCTTACAGTATTAACAGTTATCAGTTTCTATTTTGAGAGGGTTTTTCTGTCAAAATAGTACTTCAAACACCGGGAAATGTAGATAGAATGACTGTATCTACTTGGCTATTAAATACAAAAATAACCTTAGTTAATGTTATTTAAAATTGCCTCATCACAGTTTCCTGGTTGACAAAGTGTGTATTAAAATAATAGTGCCTTCCTTATAGGTTTGTATGTGAATCAGGCAAGTCAAAATTGTTCCATACACCTAGCACACACTCAGTAAATAATATTGTTTATTAAATTATTCAATTTTAAATAGTTTTGGACTTTTCAAGCAATGCTGTGTAATTTTTTTATTTGTATAATGTCCTTTTAAAATTTTGGAGGGGGCGTTTATGAGTTTTTTGGTGTACAAAAACTGATTCACAGAAAATAGTCTCAGATATGAAGGAAGGCAGGTTAATTAGACTAGATGGGATGAGATATGACATCCTGATTAGTAGGAAACCAAAAAGTGGTTAGTTCTGTTTCAAAATTCATTTGTCTGGCTGATTGGCATGTAGACATAAAAAAATGGTCATGAACTGACTTGTTCACTTTTCAACTAATTTAAGGATTATAAAAACTTAATGACCACATGCTGTTAAAACTCCATTTAGAAATTAGCAATTGATTATGTGGCACATTGCAATTCTTAAGCTCTCTTCATTAGTAAAGAGTGTAATCTAATCACATTTGCAGAGCTAAAACTATGCCTTTGGATAGATAGATAGTCTGGAACCAAGAGACTTGGTCCTCCCTGATTGTCAGGGTAAAATACTTACCGCTATTCAGCATCTCACAAAGGCCTTTCTTCTGTGATCTCAGAAACTCATCTAGGCCAAGGTGTTAATGGCTTAATTATACTTACCAGGACTGTTTCGTTTGAAAGGAAAAAAAGCCTGTAAACACAACAGTGATTGAATAAATAGCAGCTCGGAAAGAATTTCAGTAACCTAGAGAATAATTTTTTTTGGAGGTTGGATTATTAAATAGATAACTGCTTATTTGTTCTTTCTTTTTCTGTATATATGTATATAAAATGTTTACATATAGATATACATAATATATATACACACATACACACATATATATCATGAATATGTGCTATGATAAAATGTGTATTTATATATATGCATATACCTTCCCAGCACCCAGCCTCTACATATTTATAGTCTTTGATCATTCTGGCGATTCCACTGAATGTTTGAATGTCTTGGAGAATGACTGAAGACTCTCCATACTGGGCAGTTGGACATATAACGTGTGGAAATTGTTGAGTTTAAGACTCCTCTGTTTTTCTTTGCCCCACTTTGGGAGTTTAACTGTATGTATGCCCTGTCATTACTCAGCAAATAATGAGGAGGATGCCTATGCAGATGTCTGGAGCTCTTTTTCTACATAGCTCTTTTCTCCCTGGAAGTCTGCTATGTGTATTTCAGCCAACTCCACCTCCCAAAATCCTATGGTATCTGGTATTTACTATCATTTTTCTGGGTTATGTAACCTCTAGCATCAGTTACTGTTGTGTAAGTGATGTTTTTCTAAAAATTAAACTCTGCAAGGAAAACAAATATGCAACCTCAGAGAAATACTTTGTAAACTATACAATTGAGTACAGTCTCAGAATTTATACCAACTTTGTGGAAGAGAAAATTAGTAAAGTTTAATTATAATAATTTCTTTTTATTAAAAAAAGAGTTGATGTATGTCCCAACAGAACCACATCTCGCACATTTTTTTACTCCAAATTATAGACAGGAGTAATTGTAAAGATTAAAGTTATAAAAATGGATTCTGTAAGTCATATTAAAATATCCATATCCATAAAGTAATATTTCTTATATATATTATAGTTACACATCTCTCTCCTTTTATATGTCTCATAAAGTTGGCTAAATATATATTTTTTTCTAAATCTTTTAAATTAAGCCCACCCAAATTAAGTACTCAGTGGAGGATTAGAAGTTTTTCTTTCTTTTTTAAAGTTCAAACACAGAGTTTAAATTGTGTTCAGTGTGATGTTGGTATTTCTGATGGAGGAGAGTCATTTAGCATTAGAAAATTTGAAGGGTGCCAAGTTTCACTTCGCAATTTTATTTGGGGTAGGACTCAATGTACATTTCAGCTCAATGCATAAAAACATGGGTTTGTTGTTGTTGTTGTTGTTGTTTTTCACTTCAACAACTACCTGAGGTGTTTGCCCAAGAAGAGTAAAAGCTTTGATGGGACAGGAGAAAAGCAAAGGGAGGCTTTTGATTAAACTATTTTGCATTAAGTGGTAAATGATAGTTTGAGGCAATGACAAATTTGCATATGAAATTATTTATCTTAGTAATTCAGATAAATGCATCTGGCTCTGTCTGTCTCTCTAATCTTTTTTTGATATCATATCTAGAGCACATCTTTAATCAATTTTAATTACCTATTTTCCTTCTGAATTTAATATATATGGAGATGAAAATTCTAAATGGTTTTAAACTGTTCAGCTTTCTGGCAACAAAATATGTAAAACAAAGAGCTGATTTAAACAGTAGAAACATACCTACATTATGAATTACTACCATTATTAACATCTTTATATCAATAATTGAGCTCTTACTACCTATCACTGTCATAGTAAAGTTATAGTGGGATGTTCATCTTTAAGAGATTTTAAAGCCCTCTTGGAAACTGATTATTTCTTTCCATTCACAAACGTTGAATGCATTCTAAAAGGAGTTGAAAATTCCTGTTAATCAATCTTTAACAATAAAAAAGTTCTGGTACATTGGATATATTATTTGGCTTGTCCAATGTAAAGATTGCATCTATAAATATTGCTAGCTATCTGGATTACTCATGCCCAACTGCAGTTTTAATTAGTGTATTGACTTTTTAAATTTTTTAAAGTGTTTTACATTCATGAAATTACATTCTATGCTCATTCAGAATGAAAATGTTCTTGTCATTTTCCCTCTGTCACTTGATGACCAGCATTTAAAACAGGCAAAAAGTATACCCAAATTTCAGTGATAATTTATATCAAAGAAGAATACTGTTTTTACTTTTATTTTTATCTCAGAATAAAATTTGTTAGAAACAACCATTTGAAGACGGGAGTTCAAAACACTTTCTAAAAGTAAAATGTGTGTTTATATTAACATGGTTTATTGGATTTTAATATTCTGTTGATCCAATAACTTGCTTTGAGCTCCTTTTTTTTCTTATTGGAAAAACAAATTTTCTCCTTAGCATTCACATGTACAATAAAGAGTAAATTTTAAACTCATATAAAGATAGTAAATATCATAGAAGGTACAATTGCAAGTAGCATATGTCACTTAATAGAGTGAGGGGCTGAACTCTGCAAAGCCAATGTCTTTATATTAAAATATGATTTATTAATTTAGAACATGTTTACTGATTGTCTTCACAGTGTATAAGATATACTATGGTGTATAGGACAATTTATGTAAAAGATATAAGGTATACATACACATAACTATTAAATAAGATAGGGTTTTCCAAAAACAGATTCAGAGGGCAAGCCATCAGAGTAAGGGGCATGACAGTTCCTTTCTTGGTTTGCAGTGAAGGTAAAATTTGATCTTGACTTGAGCAGAATCTAGATGTGGTGATGATAGGAGGTAAAGGGGGCATTACCAGCAAAGGAGACAATTTTATCAAAGGTACAGAGCCTGCTATTTATGAGATATTTACTGGATGTGAGATTTTGATTAGAAGCCAAGCTGAACATAATGAAATAGCAGAAAGAAAGGCTAAAAGACAGGTGGGACAGATCAAAAAAGGATTTGAATAGCAGATTTAAAAGTTTGGTTTTTACCCACTAGGTGATGAAGAACGATTTTAATAATACTAATGAATGCTATTGCTTAACATCTACTGAATTATTACTCTATGTCAGCTCCTATTCTAAGTACCTCACATGTGTTAGCTCATTTCTTTTTTTATTATAGTAAATGAATTTATTGTGTATATTTAAGGCATACAATATGATGTTATGGGATATACGCGGATAGTAAAAAGTTACCGTAGTATAGCAAATCAACATAGCCATCATCTCACATACTTATTCATCTTTTGTGTGTTTATTTTTGTGGCAAGAGCAGCTAAATTTTCATTTAGTATGAATCCCATGTACAGTGAAATTATATTATCTATAGTCCTCATTTTGTACATTAGATCTCTAGACTTGTTTCTCCTACATGTCTGCTACTTTGTATCCACTGTACTGTATCTCTCCATTTCCTGTTCCACCCCTAGTAACCACTGCTTTGTTATCTATCTCTGTATACTTGAATGCTTTTGTCTTTTTTAGATTCTACATATAAGAGAGATCATGCAGTACTTTTCTTTCTGTGTCTGGCTTATTTTATTTAGCATATCTTTCAGGCTTATTCATGTTGTGGCAATTGACAAGTCTAATTCTCAATTATATTTTGAGGCTGAATAATACTTTATTGTATACATGCACTGCATTTTCTTTATCAATTCATCTGTTGACAGACACTTAGGTTGTTTCCATATTGTATTAGTCAATTTTCGTGCTGCCGATAAAGACATACCCAAGACTGGGAAGAAAAAAAGGTTAAATGAACTTGTAGTTCCACATGGCTAGGGGGGCCTCACAATTATGGTGGAAGGTAAGGAGGAGCAAGTTAATGTCTTACACGGATGGCGGCAGGCAAAGAGAGATCTCGTGTAGGGAAACTCCCGTTTTTAAAACCATCAGATCTTGTGAAACTTATTAACTATCACAAGAACAGCATGGGAAAGACCCACACCCATGATTCAATTACCTCCCACCAGGTCCCTCCCACAACACATAGGATTTAAGTTGAGATTTTGGTGGGGACACAGCCAAATCGTATCACATATCTTGGCTATTTTGAATAATTCTGCAGTGAAAATGGGAGTGCAGGTACCCTTGTGAGTCAGAAATTTCATTTCCTTTGAGTATACACTCAGAAGAGGGATTGCTGAGTCATGTGGTAGTTCCATCTTCAATTTCTTTATGAACCTCTGTACTATTTTCTGTAATGGCTGTACCAATCTACATTCTCACAAACAGTGTACAAAGTTTCTTTTTCTACACAATTAGCTCTGTGAGTTGATTCTATAATTATCCTTAGCACATAGATAAGGAAACAGAGATCCTGAATAGTTTAGAATCTTGTCCTATGTCAAACAACTACTAAATGGTTGAACTCAGTCTTTCTGTGGAGCAACACTGTCCAGCAGAACCTTCTGTGATGATGGAAATGTTCTGTATCTGTGTTGTCTGTTATAGCAGCCACTAGCCCCATGTGGCTGCTGAGCACTTGAAATGTGACTAGTGACTATTGATTATTTAAATTTAAATAGACACACCTTGCTTAGTAGTTGGCTTACTGAACAGCAAATTTCTGGAGTATACTCTCTTTGCCATTACATTTTTGAACAGAGAAGAGAAGTTCTTACAATGATGCTATATAGCAGCACTTTCCAAAGCATCTTCTATGGATCATTGGTACAAGAGATGATTTCACTTTAAAAAGTTTAAAGTCCAAGTAAGAGAGGGAAAAACTGCATGGTATTTTCTCTTATTGAAAGCTCACATTCACATTAGTACATTTTAGCCTCTTTAGTAAATATATAAATTTTAACTTTAAAAAAAGTCTAGTTTTTCCGTAACTTATTTGGCCAGAGACTTTTGTTCACCTAAAACAGTGAACTAGTATTTTGCTTAAGATACTTTGAGGCAACGCTGCTCTAGGATGATCAAAATGGCAGTAGGAATTAGGAGGTGATGCAGTGAGGAGACACCAAAGTCTTCATAGCCATGTGGCTGATTACTGAATGTGGCTAGGTGAAAATTAATCAATATTTTAACTGGGCATATGACAGCAAGAATGGAAAGTGGAGTGTGTGTGTGTGTGTGTCTTTGTATGTGTGGTGTCTGAAGTGGGAGACATGTATATGAAGTTTAATAGAATTTCAAGTTTTCTTAGCTGGAAGGATGGCTTGATGTTATGATCAGGTCGAAGTGTTTGTAGAACAAGTACACTTAGCAGATATACTAGGTATATATACAGGCATACCTAGTAGGAAGTTTTAAAAATGTGGTTTGGGTCTAGAGCATAGAAGAGGGCGTGTGGCTGTAGGTGGAGATTTTGGAGTCATCTACATAGAGGAGCTGTTTAAAATGTCGAGGATGAACAAAATTTCTAAGAGGAAATGGACAGACAGAAAAGAAGAGGACCAAACATAGAACTTTATATTAAGAGCTTATTTGTAAATTAATGTAGCTTATGAATTGTATGTATGTTTTTGTATGTGTACATTCTATTTAAAATATTCTGATGTAAGAAATAATATAGTTGAAACAAAACTTCCAGACCTAACTGTATATTAATTTTATTATTTATTAGAAAATTTTCATGTCCAATTATCTCTTTTATTAAGAAGTCAATAAATGTACACTGAACACTTACTATATATCAGATATTGTTTTAGGTATTGTGGGTACATCTTTGAACAAAAAGAAAAACCTTTTTACATTCATGAACAGGGATTACATTCACTGAAGATTTTCTAGTCCTTTGACTTATTCAATTTTAGCAATTCCTAATTAGTAATTTAGGCAACAATATTTTATTGAGTATATGTTTGTTATCATTTTATGAAATGTATGTAAATTATTAGTAATTTAAAGGGAAAGCAGTGAAGAGCATCCAGAACTTTAAATGGAAAAATGATAAAATGCACGTCTGCATAACATCTCTATTGAATTAAAAATATGAAGAAATAGGCAAATTTGAGTATGTGGGACTGTGGAGCTTACAGCAATAATCTTTTTGATAAAAATCAGGCATAATAAATAAATAAATAAAACCATTAAACATCTTCCACTGGAAAACATTTCCTTAAAAAAGAACAGAAAATGCAGGTCTGGGAATGTCAGACCCTCAGCTCATGATTCTAATAGCTTTCCCTCCCATTCTACTTAATTACTTTTATAAATTACATGAGAGGTTTTCATGAAGCATGAATCCTTACTCGTTTAATTAGGAAGTTAATATAACATGATATAATTTATATATGTCCCTATAAGTTCAGTATATATTCTTATTTACTAAATATAAACTATATTTATATAAATATGTAAATACATGTTATATAATTAAATTAATATTTATATAAATATACATTATATAAATATATTAAGACTACAACATTTCATGATATAAGTTGAGGCAAGATACTAAAAAGTAGAAAGAAAATATAACAACTTGGTATAGAAATATTTAATCTTCATAATTACTCTATTTAAGAAATATTACCATTAAAGGAAAAATCTGTATGCTTCTTGCCCGTCTCTTTATCATTTTAGTAAATATGAACTACTTATTAAGTTAAAGGACTTCCTCGAAATTTACACATCTTCAGGATCATTATACTAGCCAGGAGATGGCACTAATGCACTTTGTTCTATCTTCCAGAAAGTAACTCTATAAGCCAAAGGTTACCTTAGCAATGCATTATGTAATATTGTGTAAATTAAGCATTTTGTTTCATTCCACTTTCTACCCTTCAGTTATTTATGTTGCATGTTAAGATTAGTGTCTATATTAAAAGCTCAATTTGTTTTAAGTCAGGAGCATAATATATGCTTTAACCAAATGAGCTGTTTCATTTTGCAATTTAATAAATGGTCTAGCCGAAAAAAGAAGAAAAGGAAAAATATTTATGTATGAAAAGTTCAGAGGTTACTAGGTTTGTAAATAATAATAAACTGCATGGATACCAATGGAGATCAAAAAACTCTATCTAATTTAGGTTGGGGATAGTGATAATGTGAGAACTGCTATGGCTATTAATTTCCTTCATCACTTGTAATTCCCATAGTGTTAGTGGATCCTTTTTTTTTTCTTGTGAAGAAATTTGACTTTTCACATCTAGTAAGTATGAACTAAAAGTATCTGATACAAGTCTCAATCAATTTATGAAGCTTATTTTGCCGAGGTTAAGGATGCATCCATGACACAGCCTCAGGAGGGCCTGATGACATGTGCCCAAGGTGGCTGGGATACAGGTTGCTTTTATACATTGTAGGGAGACATGAGACATCAATCAATATGTGTAAGATGTACATTGGTTCAGTCTGGAAAGGCGGGACAACTCAAAGTGGGGGCAAGCGTTGGGGGGTGCTTCCAGGTGATAGGTAGATAAAAGACAAATGGTTGCATTCTTTTCAGTCTTTGATCAACCTTTCACTGAATACACAATTTATATGTGAGAAGGGGGTAAGGTAATAGTCTCTTATGGCTTAGTCTGGCTTAGTGAATCTGCATTTCTACATAAACAATAAGGCAGAAGAATCAATCAGGTATGCATTTGTCTCAGGTGAGCAGAGGAATGACTTTGAGTTCTGTCCTTTGTCCTGCACTTGTGAAGATAAGCTATCAATTTACATTGCTGGTGTGAAATTCAGCAGAACTATTTTAGGGTAAAGATCTTGAGGCCCACAAGGAATTTCCTTGCTTTCCTGTCTTGCCACTAAACCTAATATATCAAAATAACCTGTTTTGGGCCGTACTCTGAGTCTGCATTCTTTCTATAACTTTCTATAACTTCAAAATAGTATATAAGTTTCTGTACCTTACTGGTGGGTTGGGTCATCATCTTGAAGGCTCTCATGTATACACGTTAAATAAATTTGTGTGCCTTTCCTCCTACTAATCAATATGCCTCATGTCAGTGATTTTTCAGCAAAACTTTAGGGGGCCAAGCCCCCACAGTTTGCTTTCTTATTATTGAGTTTTGATTTTTTTAATACATATGCTCTAGGTAGATATACTTTACGGGTTACATAATTTATAAATATTTTCCCATTCTGAGGTTTACCTTTTCATGTTCCTTAGAGTGTGTTTTAAAGAGCAGAAGATTTTATTTTTGAAGTTTATATTATTAATTTTTTCTTTTATGTATTGTGCTCTTGGTGTAATGGCTAAGAAATCTTGGCCTAATCCAAAGGAAAAATAATTTGTTCTATGTTTTCATATAGAAATTGTAGAATTTTAGGTTTTATATTTGTATATATGACACATTTTGAATTACTTTTTTATATGGTTTAAGTTTTGGATCCCAGTTCATATGTTTTTGCATGGGTAACCAATTGTTTCTGCACCAGTTGTTGGTAAAATTCTTCTTTCTTCACTGAATCGCCTTTGCACCTTCGTAAAAAATTACTTGCTTATATATTTGGAGGCTATATCTGGGCCCTACTTTGTTCTGTTGATCTGTTTGTCTATCTTTATGTCAATGTTACACTGTGTTGATTACTGTATTTTTGTAATGTCTTGAAATAACATAGTATATTTTTCCAACTTTATCTTTTTCTAAGTTATTTTGTATATTCCAAATCATTTGCATTTCTTTTTTTTTTTTTTTTTTTTGAGACGGAGTCTCGCTCTGTCACCCAGGCTGGAGTGCAGTGGCGCAATCTCGGCTCACTGCAAGCTTTGCCTCCTGGGTTCACGCCATTCTCCTGCCTCGGCCTCTCCGAGTAGCTGGGACTACAGGCGCCCACCACCACGCCCAGCTAATTTTTTGTATTTTTAGTAGAGACGGGGTTTCACCATGGTCTCGATCTCCTGACCTCGTGATCCGCCCGCCTCAGCCTCCCAAAGTGCTGGGATTACAAGCGTGAGCCACCGCGCCCAGCCTTGCATTTCTATATCAATTTCAGAATCAGCTTCTTAATATCTACCAAGAAAAACCCCAACAAGACAAAAAACAAATCCTGCTGGATCTTTGATTGTGATTGCATTCTTACTGTGGGAGATGAGCCCATGATTTTGAAGTTTTTCTTCTTTTCTCACTAAATATCTCACTAGATATTTAATGTTGTGCATTTTCTTTTAATTTCTATTTAGTGATATCCCATAAATTGTTATGTATTTTATTTTCATTTTCATTAAGATCAAAATACTTTTTAATTTTTCATTTAATTTCTTCTTTGACCCATGTGTTACTTAGAATTGTGTTTTTTCAGTTTTCAAGTGTTTGGAGATTTTCCTGATATATTCTTCTTATTTATTTCTAATTTAATTCCACTGTGTTCAGAAATTATACATTGTATGACTTAAATCCTTTTCAATTATTGTGACTTGTTTTATGGACAAGAATATGTTTCTGCATATCCTTGTGAAGAATGTGTAGTCTGCTTCTGTTGGATAGAGTATTTTATAAACATAAATTAGATGAAATTGATTGTTAGAATTGTTCGTATTATTTATATTCTTACTGAGTTTCCATTGTTCTATCAGTTATTGACATGGGTTACTGAAATCTCTGACTATATTGGATGATTTGTCTGTTTTTTCCTTGCAGCCTATCAGTTTGTGCTGTATGTATTTTCAAGCTCTGTTATGAGGTATATAAATGTCTGGAATTATTATGTCACTTTAATAACCTGCTTGTCATTATGAAATGAACCTCTTAATATTTTTGTTATAAAATTTACTTTCTCTAATATTAATATAGCCATATAGCCAGTCCAGATTTTTAGTTATTGGTAGCAGAGTATATATTTTTTATACTCTTATTTTTAGCCATTTTTATTTTTATATTTAAATTGGGTTTCTTATAAGCAACATATAGTTGGTGTTTTTTTTTTCTTTTTTTTTTTTTTTTTGTCCAACATGACAATCTCTGCCTTTTAATTGGGGTATTTAGACCAATTACATTTAATGTGATTATAGATAGGGTCAGTTCCATTAAAGGATATATCATGTTATCATGTTTAAGGTATATATCCACAAACCAGATCTTTGGACTTTCTTCCTTTTATCCTTTTTTTAAGCTGGATGTGGTTGGCATATTACTTAGTTGCATAATTATCCCTGCACCTCAGCTCATAAATTGGATGACCATATGACCTATCATCCAACCCAGCACTCTTTTGAGAAAGAAAGGTGTTTTATTAATTATATTTTTGGGGTAATTGGTAAAAATGTTAGAAAATCCTGATCAAACAAGGTAATACATTCACCTTTTTATAACTTTATACATATTTCCTTGTGTGCCTGCTTATACAGACCTTTTGAGTGAACATGAAGTTTGAGAGGGCAGGCCTAGTCACCATAGACTTATTATCTCATATTTACTGATACTAGTGTCAATACAAGGTTATATGGAACAATGTAAAGAGCAAGATTATCAGACACCTGCAATTTCAGCAGTGCATGTTTGTCAAGAGTCACTGAAGAATATAAAAAGGCAAAGTACAAATTTACAAGAAAAAAACAACCCCATCAACAAGTGGGCAAAGGATATTAACAGACACTTCTCAAAAGAAGACATTTATGCAGCCAAAAAACACATGAAAAAATGCTCATCATCACTGGCCATCAGAGAAATGCAAATCAAAACCACAATGAGATACCATCTCACACCAGTTAGAATGGCCATCATTAAAAAGTCAGGAAACAACAGGTGCTGGAGAGGATGTGGAGAAATAGGAACACTTTTACACTGTTGGTGGGACTGTAAACTAGTTCAACCATTGTGGAAGTCAGTGTGGGGATTCCTCAGGGATCTAGAACTAGAAGTACCATTTGACCCAGCCATCCCATTACTGGGTATATACCAAAAGGACTATAAATCCTGCTGCTATCAAGACACATGCACACATATGTTTATTGTGGCACTATTCACAATAGTAAAGACTTAGAACCAAGCCAAATGTCCAACAATGATAGACTGGATTAAGAAAATGTGGCACATATACACCATGGAATACTATGCAGCCATAAAAAATGATGAGTTCATGTCCTTTGTAGGGACATGAGTGAAGCTGGAAACCATCATTCTCAGCAAACTATCGCAAGGACAAAAAACCAAACACCGCATGTTCTCACTCATAGGTGGGAATTGAACAATGAGAACACTTGGACCCAGGAAGGGGAACATCACACACCAGGGCCTGTTGTGGAGTGGGAGGAGGGGGAGGAAAAGCATTTGGAGATATACCTAATGTAAATGACGAGTTAATGGGTGCAGCACACCAACATGGCACATGTATACATATGTAACTAACCTGCACGTTGTGCACATGCACCCTAAAACTTAAAGTATAATTAAAAAAAAAAAACAAAAGACAAAGTAGAGGTTCGTTTATCCCGTGTTAATAAGAAAAGTTATGGAATTTTGGAAAATCTTAAAGATATATTTTAATTAAAAAAGAAATCAAACCAATCTTTTTTGAGTTATTAAAATAAAATATCTAATTCAATAAATTTCCTACTTTGTAAAAATTATTTTAACTTTGTATACACATTTTTAATGTGATTATATATATGAGCTTATAAAAGTATAGATATAAATAAGTGAAAACAATAAATACGTTATCTTAAAACTTGCAAAATTCTCAATCATATATTTTATGATACATAGGTATCTAGAGACAACTGACTGTAAATAAGATCAGTTTTTGTTTGTTCCCTTCAGTTTTATCTTACTGTCTTTAAACTGACACACCATACAAACGAATTTCAGAATATTCCATTAAAAATTGGTTTAATATGACCATTTATCTGTTAAAATTTTTTACATAAAAGATTTCCTGATTATAATATTTTTATAATCCTATGTTTTAGAAATTCTGTAAAAGTCTTCTTTTCATTGGTATAAAACAGACCTCAGAGGACATTAAATTTTCTCAATGGCAATAACTATATTATTCTTACATCCATTAAAAATGTTTCTTTTCAAACCCTGAAACATTAAAATAATAATTTCTGATTATCTTTATTCTTTCTGTATACATCATTTTCACTGGTGATTAACAATGACAAATTTCTATGAAAAGGACTTCGTTGAAAGTAGGGCAAGTTGTGTGTGAATAGCAGCTGCCTGAGTACAAAGCTTAATCAGTACATATAGTTAGCGAAGACAGGTTTGTATTCATAATTGCATAAACATTAATGACAAGGTAAAATAATTTTTGACAAGCATTTTTTTCCATTGTGAAATCAAATTTCTAACTATTATTCAAGTTTTTTCAGGCATAACTTTGATATTTCTCTAGTTGGTTAAAATATCATTTAACTTATGTGTTCTATTACATGGTTTTGAAACAAATTTTTGGTTCTGGAAACCATAACATGAGACTATTTTATTACAAGGTATTTTATTCTCTGCTTAGAGACCACCCTCTTCTATCCTCACCCTTTGCCTAGCCAGTTTCTCATCCATCAAATACCAACTTAAACTTCAGTTCCAGGAATGCCCAAAGAAATTCTTCCACAATTCCTAGATTAGATCATACGCCCATTCTTATTGTAATAATGGTCTTTTATAGCAGTTATAACAACTGTGATTAAAACAACTAATTATTTAATTATTATCTGTACTTGGGGCTGTGATGTACATGCTAAGCTGGTAGGAATTATGTCTTGCCACTGAGTCCTAGCACCTAACATACAACTAAGTACAAAGTACGTCCTCAATGACTATTAATTGATTTTGATCATTTATGACTAAAAAGAGAAAGTTGATTGGATGTTTAGGTGTTGATGTTGTGTAGGAAAGCATAATTAGACAAGAGGGTCTAAAATCCTCTAAGAGCATATAAAATTAAAGGTGTGAAAGCATTTAATAATGTTAAGAGTAAAATTAAATACTTAAGGTACTTATTTTCTTACAGCAGATTTGTTTACAATTTAATTGATATTTAGGTGCTTTAGTGAGGTTAATCTGCTTTATTGGTTAGGACCTGAGGCATATGAGTTTGAAGTTGGACATTCTTCCTCCTGTCAATTTCGATGGGGAGTGGGAGGAATTGTTTCTATGGACTTAGACTATAAATAACCCCAACTTGTTTTATACATTGTCCTGATATTGGCACCAGTCAAAAGAGTGAGTGTCTTTGAACAACTGCACATAATGTTTAACTTCTTTGTGTCAAGGATAAGGAAAAACTTCCCCCTCACACTCTAAAGTTTTGCTGAAAACAAACACTGACAAGAGGCAGATTAATACTAGAAAAGGTATATAAATTTATGTAATCATAGTTTCATGTAATATGGGAGCCTTTAGCATGGAGGACTGAAGATATCAGGAAAATTGTCCATTTTCTTCTTAGGTTCAACCAAGTACAGACACCTATGTAGAAATATACTTGCACAAAAAGGATATGATTTAATGCCGATAGACTGAGTGGGGAAACCCAGCAAGGCCTATCTGTCTAGGTTTTTCTTGGCCTCTCTGAGCATGCATTCCTTCTTACTGGGCACGGCCAGTTTTTACATAGAAAGGCAGAGGAACAGTTAAGAGTCATATTTTTAGGTTTTATGGCTGGCTTTGGGAAAAAGGGGTCAAATTTCTATGACCCAAGTTGGGGAAGTGGATTCTAGGTTCTATGGCTAGACTCAGGAGAGAATGGGACTGAGAGACAGAAGGGCAGAGGAAGGTCAGAACTACACTTTTGCTTCTGAGGCTGCTTTTGGGGCCCTCACTTCGGTGCATTGTCTTCTGACAACTGACAATTCAAGTCAACCAACATTTATTGAGCACCTGAGGTTACTGAGAAGATAACTGCACTGAGGAGCACAATGTCTAGCAGGAAAACCAGTACTGAGTGTATTGAAACAATTATGACGACCTCATATGTGAAACTTATGCCCTTTTTCATGCAAATTAGTTTACACATTCTGTCATGCTTAAAAATTGTAATTTATGTCAATAGAGCTTATAAGATTCTCAGTTAAGAAAACTTTAGCTGCAGATTTTGAGTTTATTCATTTCTCCAAGTTTATGATCATTTGAGGGTAACTTTTTTTGTTCAAATGAAGCTGAATTTATATAGACAAATAACCTGTTTTGAAAACTTTCCTCACAAACCATAGAGTAATAAAGCAGATATGTGGAACAAACCCCATTAAATAATTTTTCATTGACTTTGATAGGAATATTTGAAATATAGCCAGTTGCTTCAAGTCAGTATTTTGTAAATTAGTTACACATGGAAATTAATGGCAAACCTATATTTTCTTGCAATCTAGCTACTCATTACTTGTAGACTAGTAGTACATTATTTACTGTATCTCAGCTTTGCATTAGCATTAGTTTTATACTACGACTTAGTACTGTTTTATAGGCATCATAAAGCCAGTAATTTGTCAGATACTTTAAATGTAAATTGGTAGATATTAAGTTACAGAGACAAATTACTGTACCAGTAACTTGATGAAATCTTTTCCACACAAAAACTCAGAGGGAAAGTGAGGACATTTCATTGAGTCAAGCTCAAGAAACAAAAACTTTGTGTACATTTCCACAGTTTGAATGTCATTCAATCAGGGAGCCAGGACAAGCGAAGTCAAGGAGAAAAGAGGTCAAATCAAGTGGACTTTCTTCCTATTTAACAGAAATATTTTGAAACTCTTAAGTAGTTTTTCTACTAACATCTTTTTGTCTAACTATTTGGAAAAACAGCCTCAAGCTGCCATTTCTGTCACAAGGTTGATTAGATCCAGAAACAAAGAAAGTCGTATTACTAGGATGCATAAGATAATCAAACAAGTTATTTAAGTTAATTAACTATTATTTAATTTTGTAAAAATAAGTTTTGTGTAGAATCGATACAAATTATTGCAAGAATATTGTAGCCAGTATGTTTTCGATTTCTCCGTTTAATTCTAATATTGTCTCCAGACTTGTATTTTTGAAATTAGTATGTGATCATGTAAACATTCAGTGCTCTTTATTACCAGGGCAAAAGTCTTCAAACTTTAAAAAAAGTCATTAATATTTACTTGGTTATTGGCAATGTGTCTTTTAAAGACATTTATTCTGCTTTTATCAATTATTTAATATAGTTACAGGTAAATACTACTAGCTGCTAGGAGACAGGGCCTAATATAATCCCTTTTCTATATTTTTTTAATGCATGGAAATACTGGGATAACTTGTTCAAATGTATAACTAGATGGAAATGGGAGAAGTATTTTGTTTCTATTTTCTGAGCAATATCATTCAATTGTGGGCCACATAGAGTACTAAAGTCACATTCCAAAAATCACATGGCAATCTACTATCAAATATGTTGTTAATCTATCACATGACAGCTTGTTGTGCTAAACCCCTATCAACTCCAAAGGGGATGGCACCAGATTCAAGAGGCAGACCAAGATACCCAGAGCCAGCAAATGAGCCATGGAGATATATTGAGGGCTTACATACAGGGAAGGAAGAAAGCCCAGTGGCAGTGGGCCGGATAGGAGACTTGCTGGCTCAGTGGTGGCAAGACAGTCAGAACTGCAACTGCTTGTAAAAGGCATGCAGTTCATGTGACATTTTCACTTAACACCCTCCCTGTAACAACCTTTACCTGGCAACCTTCATGTAACCCAAAACAAAGGGGCTGATCTCCTGTATGGCCCAAGTTCTTTGGGAAGGGCCAGGGACTCAGATGTTCCTCATAGATAAGGAATGAATCTCAGATTGACCACTCCCGATTCCTTAGCAAAGAACTCTGGACACACATTCAGGTGAATCTTCCACATAGGGTCATTCTCAAGGTATGTGCAAATCAAATTATTGCTGTTAGGTGCATCTACCATACACCACTCAACTAGATTCTCTAAATCCAGGAAATGAAAAGCATATAATTTGTTAGCAGTTTTGTTATACAGCTATTAGGATTACTAGTCACTTTCTCAACATTGAAAGAATTACATCAACTGTCGTCTTTGATTCAGGAAAAGATCTAGGTAGTTATCTTTCTTTTTTAAAAAGGGAGGAGAGCAAGAAAACTAGCATGGGTTCTGTGATGGTTAATATTGAGTGTTAAATTGATTGGATTTAAAGATGCAAAGTATTGTTCCTCCGTGTGTCTGTGAGGGTGTTGCCAAAGCAGACTAATATTTGAGTTAGTGGACTGGGAAAGGCAGACCCACCCTCAGTCTGTGTGGGCACAATCTAATCAGCTGCCAGTGCAGCCAGAATAAAAGCAAGCAGAAGAACATGGAAAGACTAGGCTGGTTTAGTCTCCCATCTTTCTCCTGTGCTGGGTGCTTCCTGCCCTTGAACATTGGACTCCAAGTTCTTCAGCTTTGGGGCTCGGACTGGCTTCCTTGCTCCTCAGCTTGCAGACGGACTACTGTGGTACCTTACCTTGTGATTGTGTGAGTCAATAATCCTTAATAAACTCCCATTTACATATACATCTATCTTATTAGTTCTGACCCTCTAGAGGGTCAGAAGAAAGAAACCCTAATACAGGTTCTTTCTCAGCTCAGTTTTAGAAAAGTGTAAATATGGCTTTGACTATATTGCCTGGGTGTCCTTTGAAAGTCTTTGTCTACTCCAGGGGATAAAATATCCAATGTCAAAACCAATAGTTCAGACTATAGGAGTAAGTTTAGACTCCTTAAACTGGCATAGATTCTTTCTGGTTGTAGCAATTATCTACCTTGCCAGCTCTGTCCTCCAGCACAGCCCACTCCAGATGCCCAGGGATGAGATCTCACTGACCTATTTGCTAATTCCTAAACATGAGAAGCTATTTTCACTCTCTGTGCTCTTGAAAATATTGTTTCCCTCTTCAGTTAAAGAAATCACTGTCCTTCTAGATTCTGGCAGTTCTACCTCCACAATAAAGCCCTCTCTGATTTTAGGAAGCAGAATTCCTCACATGTGTTGGTCATTCTGATCTAATGACACCATTCACATTGCATTGATATTATTAAAATTTTAATTAGACTTATAGAGATCTTGGAATGTGCCTTACTTATTTTTAATACTTATTTGTATTATCTAGATTGGAGGTATTCAATAAATATTGGATTAATACATATATTTGACTGAGGTAAACATTTTAAGAATATGCGTTAACAATGTGATATATTCCAATTGCTATATAAATTGTAATTTATAAACTCTGACAATATTTCCCTTTATAACTCAATTTCCTTTTTGTTATTTTCCATAATTGCTCTGTATTATATGAATAAATTATGTTTAGTACATTCATGGACTATATATTTAAATACTTACTATATATCATAGTATTTTATCTTGCCTGTCATACTGTTTCCTTGGTTCATTTGGGGTGTTATTGCTTATTTGAATTTATAAAATACAGTAAAGTTCAAATTCATAAATGAACATTGTTTCAAGAGTTCACTATTAAATCAGTTGTTTTGATTTTAGAATTTATAGTCCCAAAAAGGTAAGGCTGTAAATGGTGATTAAATTGCAAGGTGGCCAAGCAGAGCCTATTTAACCTATCCTAACATGAAATATGGTGTAATGGTATGATTTCAAATTTATTTAAAATAAAATAACACTAGAAGGAAGGACTATTAATTTTCCCTAATAAACTGCATTTTGATTTGTAACTGAATAATGTTAAAAATGCATTTCTAGGACTTTTGAAACTCACTTGAGATGAGGAAAGGCTAAAGAAAAGAGGGAGAGAAATGTGTTTTACTTCTTGCTACTGAAAGCATGGCCCATGGAGCGGCAGCATCACCGTCTCCTGGGAGCTCATTCCCCACACTTTCACACTCAACCCAGGCTACTGAGTCAGAATCTGCAGTTTAACTGGATACCTAGGTGACTTATGTTTACGCTAAACTTTGAGATGCACTATGCACTGGAGATCAATGGTGGCTTTTTTTTTTTTTTTTTGAGACAGTGTCGCTCTGTTGCCCAGGCTGGAGTGCAGTGGCGTGATCTCGGCTCACTGCAAGCTCCGCCTCCCGGGTTCACTCCATTCTCCTGCCTCAAACTCCTGAGTAGCTGGGACTACAGGCGCCCGCCGCCACGCCCGGCTAATTTTTTGTATTTTTAGTAGAGACGGGGTTTCACGGTGTTAGCCAGGATGGTCTCGATCTCCTGACCTCGTGATCCGCCGGCCTCGGCCTCCCTAAGTGCTGGGATTACAGACGTGAGTCACCGCGCCCGGCCTTTTTATCTTTTTATATATGCATTTGAAGAGGGATATCTGTACTGTTAAACATCTACATAAACGGAAGCACTTCTTGAGAGCACCAATTTCTGGGAATTATTAATTTGAGAAAAAGAAATATCTCTCCCACAGGGGTCTATGAAAGAATCCAGGACTTGTTCTATGCTGTTCTCTATTGAATTATATTGCTATTTTGTAAGAAGGAAAAGTAAGTGCTTGGGATAATCTAAAATTCATTAGATTAAACATGATTACAAATTAGTGACTTCAGTTTAAAAACAAACATCAATGGTGATACACATTAAATGTATTTGTAATTTTTAAAATCAGTTGACAAGATACTTTAGATTTAGAGAATTTCTTGAAATAGTTTAAAATAGTTAACAATGCTTGTTCATCAACAATGTAGTAGGATAAATACTTGGGAAGACATGATAAAGTTTTATACAAGCTTTACTAATAACACACTGTATATATACATGAATATATACACACTGCTATGATTAGTTCAGAATAGAATATTAAGGCATATAAAAATAAATAAGGCATAGCAAAATAAATATCTCCAAATGGCTAAATAAAAAAAATGAAAACCACAATGAACACTTCAAATGTATTAATATGATGGACATCTGAAATTCAAAAATTATATTGGGTTGGTTTTGACACTTTAGAAATAATATAAATGAAAATGTATTAAATATGTAGAAATAAGCTATATTCATCGTACACCAACTAAGATAATGCCTTGATGAAAAATATCCTTATATATCTACTTTCATTGTTTTCTGGATGTCACATTTGAAATTCAGTATCAGAACTGCTAATAGAACGAAACAGCATTGGTAAATGGTATCTGTAAATTCAGTTATTTAATCCAAACTTCTTCTCTAGTGCCTAATTATTAGCATTAGCTGGCATTATTGATAATGCAGTTTTGGAGAATATCTCCTCTGAGCTGTACTAATGTTAACTATGTACACTAACTGCTAGTAAATATAGTCAATGTGTAGTATAGTGTTTACCCATAGTTTCCACTGAATACATTTCCATGTGCTATCTTTAAAATAAATATATTATGTATTGCCACAAATGTCTTTTGAGAGCATGAACATGTTTTTATAATGGAAGAAATTATAATAAAAATAATAAATACTAAGATCATTATCTTCTCTCTTTCTAGACCTAATTTATTGAATTTCTATTAAAAAATGTAAAATATCTATTCAATGAAACTAAACAAGCTAATATTAAGTCTCTTCTGACTTCTGGAAGATATCATGATGTAGTAGAAATAGTGTTGTATTAGGGAAAAAGAAACAACCTCAAATTTTCCTGTGTGCTTTCTAGCTTTGTGGCTCTGAAACAGTCACTTGTCTCCTGGCCTGAAAACAAATTCTGAACTAAGATAATGTCCTAAAGATCCTTCTAGTTTTAGATCTATAATTAGAGAGCAGTGTTTTAAAATTTCTATACACACACACACACACACACACAATATATATATATATATATATATATATATATATATATATATGTTTATGTTTATTTTTCCTAATACAGACAGTATTACATATGGAATATTAATCCAAATAATGCTTCTAGTAGTAAATTCAACAGTAAATATTGATTTTTCTTCTTAACTAACTTAAGTAATATAATAGAGACTGCAACTTAAGTTGTAGATAGGCTAATGGGGCTCTTTGATACTACAAATACTAAATAAACTCAAAATTCTATCTGTTATTCTAAAAGAAAGAAAAGAACACTTTTTTCTACCAAATTTTATTCAGTACCTATACCTCAAAAAATAGTTTGTAAAGAAGTTTATTTTCCCATATATAGACATAAATTTGAGTTGCATGCCAAATGTAGTACTAAACTGTAAGTCAGTGACTTTATAACATATGGCAATTCATTTAAAGTTGATTCATGTAGTATTACTAGGCAAAGCATAATATGAAAGAATCTTTAAAGTAATTGCAAAAAAATTGCTTAAAACATTGCTGTTTGATTTTTTTAAACAGATGCCATATGATTTGTTTGTGGATGGGAGGTTATGAGTAGAGTGTAGTGACGTTGACGTGTTCTGTGGAACTTGCTAGTTGTTGACTACATGTACTAGTTGTTAGTACATTAAATATGTACCAGCAATTAGTATATATAATCAACAGATTTTCACAGATGCTTTTTTTGTGCTTTTGTTAGCACCCTTTTTGAGGTTAGTTCGCATATAATTTATTTTTGTATTGTCTTCACCTTTCTTAAAGCAGAAGCCTGTTGAAATCACATGGGCAGATCTTAATTTGCAGGTTTTTTTCACTTATTACCAAAGAAGCCTTCCTTATAATCATACTTTTGTATTCATCCCTTTTTTCTTCTATGTCATTTTCTCTTCTGTATGTCTCATATATCTATTTGTGTTGATATCTCTGTGGTGCTAGAGTCTTTATGTTTCAAATCATGTAATCTGGTGGAAAGGGACTATCCTCCCATTGTAGCATGTGAGTGGTATAGATTATAAAACTTATTGAAATATGGTTACATGCGTGGGACTGTGAGGATGAATTCCCTGGGGCTTAGGGGTAAAGGTTAAGAATGAGTTTATTCATGGTTTAAAGTATCATTTTCATATGCTTGAGAAATTAAAACTATTGTTAGTGCTTTAAGCATTCAAATAATAAAACATTTATTGCCTTCACATAGGCATTTTTCTGACTTTTTATTTCATTAGAAGAGATTCTTTGAAGGGAAATTACTAGGACAATGGATTTGAACAATTTAATCCTCTTGGTATATATCGCCCAAGTGCATCACTGAAAATTTTCAGTCTTGTCATATTTTGACGTTTGAAAGTTCTCCTATTTATTATTTTGTTTCTGAAGTTGAGCAATTTTAAGAGTATTAAACATTTGTATTTTGTATTCTAAAGATTTACGATTTTTTCTGTAACTGAGAGCACTCAGAGATCAGCTACCAATCTTACCCTTCCTTCACATATTTTTCCTATAATGAGGCTCTTTCTTGTACCTTAGAATTTTATTTACTTTTTAAAAGCAGCATATTATGTAAAATGTTCTGTAAAAAAATCTGTGCTTTGTCCTCATTTTTCTGCTTTTTATATCTCTTACATATCCTTTTAATGTCTCAATTCTGTAAGTTATTATTTTATGCTCACCCCTCTGTAGTTTTTAAAAATTTTGCTGATAGTTATTCTCAAGTTCAAAATCTTTCAGAATCTCCTTCCTGTGATTAGGTAGAAACTCCTCTGCTTTATAATAAAAGCCTTCAACAAAGAGTATTTGTCTTCCATTTTTCCAGTTTACTTCCATTCATTTAGGCTACACTCTAGCCAGCTTGAATTATCTGTATCCATCTTCCTCTAAATTCCTCAAACATATTCTCACATTTGAATCTTTGTTAATTTTGGTTCCACTTTCTTGACAGCTTTGTCCTGTTATCTCTAACTGAAACTCTACAAGGCACGTTTAGAATTTTACAACTCTTCATGAGAACTAATTTAATCCTCAGTGACAGTTTATTGGAATCATCATTTATTGATTTACCATGCTATGTTGTATAGAAGTTGTCTTAAGTTACCCTATAGTAATGATGTCAGCACATCAAGGGTTGGTTCTGCCCACTCTTTCTCATGGCACTGTGGGTCTTTCTACATAATAAAGTATACATACACAGTTATTTAATTGAATTAAACCTAAATGGTAGTTGGTTAAATCCAGATTTATTAAAAAGCTTAAATTAAGTCCTACAGGAAAGGTCTCAAAAGTTATCATGGATTTTCATATTTGATTTTTACACTGAGCCAGAAGCTTTGGAATTATTACTACTCTGGCTTAGAGAACATATTTATAAATATTCTTTTGGGGAAATACCTTTCCTGTCTTTAAAATAAGATAGGCTCACTGCAAATAATTCCACAAGTAACCTTTCCTATTCCACCCATGGGCATTGGGCAGTAAAGCCTCAAAATCCAGTTAATATTTAAAGAGGACAGTCTGAATATAGGGAATCATGAAACTATCTCTCTATGCTTGGAGAGACTTTTAATTGGACAATGTAAACAGGAAGTAATATTTAGAGAGATACTTGAATAAAGAGATAACAGAAAATCTACAAGTTCCATCTTAATGAGAAATTGGTATTTCTAAAGACATGAGAAGACATCTGCTTCTGATCAAGATGAACTAACAGGGGCTGGATTTACTGGGTCACCAAAAATAACAAACAAAATATAAAATGGCTGGGCACAGTGATTCACACCTGTAATCCCAGCACTCTGGAAGGCTGAGGTGGGATGATTGCCTGAGCCCAGGAGTTCAATACCAGCCTGGGCAGCATAGTGAGACCCTCGTTTCTATAAAAATAATATTAGCTGGGTGTGGTGGCTTGTGCCTGTAGTCCCAGCTACTAGGGAGGCTGAGGCAGGAGGATGGTCTGAGCCCAGGAGGTGGAGGCTTCAGTGAGCCATGATTGTGCCACTGTACTATCATACACACACACAAGGACAGTGATCCTAAAGTAACAGCAGCAAGCAAGATGAATCATATGGCCTTGAGGGAGTTTTCAAGCTGTAGTAAAGCAAGGGGCAACCCAGGCAAAGCCTGGCAGACACCAATTGAGGAGATGGAGCAGACAGTGTGGGGAGGCCAAGGTGGCTAAAGTTTGGAAGACAGAGTACCGGAGAGGGGAATACTGAGCAGATAATTGCAGAGCTGTTCTAGGCCCCACTCAAAACTGATACTGCTTTTTGTCATCTAACATAAGGTCCCAAAACTATTCTTAAGTATGGAATGAATGTGTTCCCTCCAAAACCCAAAGAACCAGACACTGTGAATCCTTCTTTGTACTAAAGTATGCAAAATGCACCAATCTGTCCCTTACTTTGGAGAACCAATGTCTCAGTGCCCATGACCACTGGACCCCTTTAAAGAAGAGGCAGTTCCCTGAATCTTCAAAACTTCCATTTTCCAGTCTCTGTAGCATGTGTGTTTCATCACATCTTCCAGGGTTCTAGCCAACAGTTGCTCACCTTACCCAGTCATTTTATGTTGAAATAATCAGTGTGATATTACATGGGATGTTCAGATAGCCCAGCTCTCTTGAGATTATATTATGATGAAATGTAGGAGAGTTAGCCTAGTCCTGAACCAAAACAGTATGTGTATATTGTTGTCTGTTGCATGTGAATTTGGTTTCTGTTCCTCTTTTCTGACTGGATAGGACAGAACAAAATTTGCAAAATCAATGCCTACATTTCATGTACCTGAATCAAAATTAATCCGCTCTAGTGGAACTTCACACCTGGCAAGACAGCTGTGATAAGGATGCTATTTGAACTGGAGATATCCTATAGTCATTCTCGAGGATCCGTCTAGCTATTGTGGGGGCCATACTGGTGAATTAAATGGTATATTGTATGAACCACCACTTATACATTTGATAAACTTTTAAAAGTGGCACTAGTCTCCATAATTCATCCCAGAATATAATACTGGTTTTGATTTCTTATCTTCGCTGAGAGTTGGAGCCTGTATCATAGGCTTCCACTCGGCTGTCCCCACTATCTTTTTCCCCAATAACTGGTTATTCAGGTACATGAGACCCAATATGCAGAGGTGAAAGCTTTTAGCAGACCTATCAAGCTTCTCTATACATGGTCTGTTTTCTTAAATTTATTTTTTTAATTACCATATTGCAGTTGTACATGCTTATGGAGAATAGTTCGATACATATATATATATATATACATTCAAAAACATACACATAATGCCTCCACTGTTATTGCTCTTACTTCATAGATCAAGTACCTGGTGCTGGGGTTTCCTTAATTGACAAGTATGTCAATCTCAACTATACATTTAGGGGCTAAGGGTATTGCCATTGGGTGAGTGTACAGACCTGGTTAATATAAGGTAAGCCAGACTTAGCTTAGTACTCTATTTATTACCTTTTTCTTACATGCTCCCACACTAATGTGGAGGTTACAATGACACTTCATGTCTTCAGGTATCAACATCATGAACCCTGCGTTTTCAAAACATCTGGACAGTTCCAGGTGCACAGTTCCTTGGGTAAATAGCCACAGGTCTGTTTGAGGAAGATAGAGGATCATTACACTGTGTATTCGTCATCACGTGGCAGGATCTTCCTCTGGAGATGTGTTCACATCTTTAGTGAATCTATTGACCTTTTAGTCAATAGGTTCTGGTCCTGAAACCTGACTCAGACAAAGAAACTGGCAAGTTTGTTTCTTTGTTATGACATTTTATTGAGGTGACCACTTTTAGCCTTTTGCTCATTCATTCTTGCTCACTTGTTTTTATGTTACTTATTGTAGCAAAATATAAATAACATAAAATTTACTATTTTAATCATTTTTAAGTGTACAATTCTCTGGCATTAAGTACATTCACACTGTTTTTGCCACCAACATCATATCCATCTCCAGAACTTTTTCGTCATCTCATACTGAAACTCTGTACCCACGAAACATTAACTCCTCATTCCCTTTCCTCCCTGCAGCCACTGGTAATCACTGTTCTACTTTCTATCTTGCTCACTTTTGATATTATGTTAAGCAGCACCTTGATGACTGCCTGCCTATTTTGTCCTTGGAGGTGCCATATTCTATTTACCATCTTCATAATGCTCTATGGCCCTCTGATTTTGTTGCTTGTTAAAATAATTATAAAACCCTGACTTCTGCTAGTTCAGCCACACCACCTTGCTTTTGTTGCTTCCTACCTTTGCTATCAGCAAGCGAGTTTCTGTGATAGCCTCTACCATCAGCCTTGGCCCATACAACAGAGCCATCTCTGACCATTTTAGTGATGCTAATGATGCTCGGGCCTGCACATTTCTTATAATCCTGGTAAACAGTGTGTCTTCTAGGCCTTCTCAAGAAAAATATATTTTTTTTTTTGGAGAATCTTGTGGCCTCACATAACATTTTCATGCTGCTGATAAAGCCATACCCGAGACTTGGTTATTTAC
The DNA here is from genome assembly GCF_028878055.3 of Symphalangus syndactylus. Lineage (NCBI taxonomy): Eukaryota > Metazoa > Chordata > Mammalia > Primates > Hylobatidae > Symphalangus > Symphalangus syndactylus. Next base: position 108,550,892 of record NC_072428.2, read on the forward strand.
AAAAGAAAGATGTTTTTGGACTTACAGTTCCACATGACTGGGAAGGCCTCACAATCATGGAAGAAGGCAAAGAAGAGCAAGTCATGTCTTATGTGGGTGGGATGGCAGCAGGCAAAAAGAGAGCTTGTGCAGGGGAACTCCCATTTTTAAAACCATCAGATCTCGTGAGACACATTCACTGTCACGGGAACAGCATGGGAAAGACCTGCTCCCGTAATTCAATCATCTCCCACCGGGTCCTTTCCACAACATAATTCCCTGGGAATTATGGGAGCTACAAGATGAGATTTGGGTGGGGACACAGAGCCAAACCATATCAATAATGACTCAAGGAGTCCTAAATCCCTGAGCCGTTTAATCCCTTCATTTAGCATCCACCACAACAACTCAGGCACTTCAATCTCACTCACCCTGGGTCATGACTTCTTCCAGGCTTCTAATGGAAATCCAAGCAACAAATTTGTATTAATATCATCTCCTTTTTGTGTGAGGATATTCAATCCTATATTTAGTGAGGGTGTCTCCAAGTCAATAAATTCCTCCTTATACAGTTTATAGTCCTACTTCTTTGAGTACATTCAGGATCCAGTTTCACAAGCACTTCCTGGGCTCCTCTGTATTTGCCTGCTGCATGCCTTATCTCCTTTTTGGGTATAGTTTATGTCCTCCTTCATTAGCCCCCACACTTCTTAGATGCATTAACCTTGGCTATGGGTCTGATGGCCAGGTGAGGAGACTGGGGAAGCTTCTGAGAAAATACATTGTTTAGTGTGGAAGGATGGGAGAAATTTCTGTATAGTCTTTACACATAGGATGAGTGCTAGTTCTTAGTGGGGAAGAGTGAGACCATTCTGTACGTCGAGAGGATTCAAAGGATGGTGAGGAGTCAGCATCAACTGGGTTACCCATGTCCCTCTACCACGCGACAGTATCCCAGTATTACTTGACTATGGACCTGACTTTGGCATGAGAGCCCTGCCTTGAACATTTAACTGCCTTTGAAGTTTAGCATCTCTGACTGTTAAGTACTCGTCTTGAACTTGATTTTTTTCTGCTTGCCCATTTTAGGAGAAGTGAGCTTCTAGTTAGCTACCAAACAAATTCTCTTGCTCTCACACTTAGCTTTTAATTGTTGGTTAATTTCTCTCAGCCTTTTGGATCCATCTTTAGGGAAGCAATGAACTTAGTAAAAATAATTTAATTCCATTATGGTTCTATTTACCAATTCCCCTTTACAGTTCAAATGGCTGAATCCTCACTGTATTCAGGGAAGAGCCCTCCCCCAGCATAGTCTCCCAGGTGGCCACTGGCGAACGTTTTAACAATTGGTTGTCCATGCTCCACTTGCCACTCAGGATGAAGTCTACATTGCTAGCTGAGGAGTGAGTGACAGTCCCATATCCCATCTTAATGCCTGTCTTCTGGGGCCATTCCTGGTAAAATTGTGCCCGCTAAGTTATCTGGAAATCAGATACTGCAACAAAGTTGGGAATGCAAAAAGTATCCTGGAGGGTAAACCCATGAAAGAAAAAGGAAGTAAGAAAGAGGCAAGCAAAGTAGTACCCAACACTAAGAATGTCTCTGCCAGCCTGGTAGGGAGCTCTGGAGGAAAGATTTATGTTAGAGAAAAGCTGAGTTGGTTACAGTCCATTTTACTTAGCTTTAATCAGTCTTTGGCTGGGAGCCAACGTAAGTGATTAAACTTGGCTCAGGAGCTAAGTCAGACCTTGAAGGAACTAACAGCTGAGGTTATCAGCTGACCACACTCTCCACAGCTGAGCAGTGAGTCTCTTCTAAAAAGAGGATCTGTAGGCAACATCATCATTTCTGCCAAAGCTCCTATAAAGTATTACTCTTTACGTTGATTTTTGAATCTGTTTCTGCTTGTGACAGTAAATCTAGAACTGGAAGCTTCAAATGTTGCCCTTGCTGAAAGTGCTCTTTGCCTCTTCTAGGTAAAGATAGACACATATGGCAGTTACCTGGCAATGCTACACTGCAAGAGAAAGGGCCTTAAAAGAAAATACATTCCCATTTGTACTGATTAAGTCATTATGTTACTGATTTTAGGTGTATGTGTTCTCCTCTAGCCTCTTATTTGCCTTTTCATGCATTTAATCCTTGATTTCAGGGAGAATGCAGAGTTTCAAATAAAAGGATTGAATGATGTTAACACATCTTACATAGGAGATATTAATTAAGCATTTTAAGTATTTTTAAATAAAAACACAATAGACATTTCAAATGAGAAATACATTACTTATTTGAGGAAGTCTCCATGGAGAAATACTCATAATTAGACACCTAGAATATGTTTTTCTGTCCAGATCACTGTAGTTCAGGCAATGTGGTAATTTAGGACTGGACTGTTAAATTTCACTTTTTAATTTACCCTTTATGAAAAAATTGATTTACCCCATTTGGCTGTGTATACCTATTCAAATCTCATCTCAAATTGTAATCCTCACATGTCAGGAGAGGGCTTGGTGGGAGGCAGTTGAATTATGGGGGTGGACTTTTCCTTTGCTGTTCTCGTGATAGTGAATGAGTTCTCACAAGATCTGGTTGTTTGAAAGTGTGTATACTTCCTCCTTTGCTCTCTCTCTCTCTACTGCAATGCCATGGTAAGATGTGCTTGCTTCCTCTGTGCCTTTCTCCATGACTGTAAGTTTCCTGAGGACTTGCAGCCGTGCTTCCTGTACAACATGCTTACTGTACAGAACTGTGAGTCAATTAAGCCTTTTTTCTTCATAAATTACCCAGTCTTAGATAGTTCGTTATAGCAGTATGTGAACAGACTAATACAAATGTTGCAGAAAATCTAACTTTTAAAGGCTTCTAGAAGCACAGCATTTAATTATATCACTTCCATTTACTTCAACATTTATTATCCTTGTTAATTAAAGCATTTCCCCCAAGACTTCTGCTTGCCAACCATGTGTTCCTCTGGTTGAAAGTGCCCTATATTCTTGAAGATAAAAATATTTAATAAAAATATTGTATAGAACAGTCATGTTACTACCAATTTGCTCCCCCGACCAGGTGTGCAACATATACTTGAAAATATTTTCACTTAAAAGTTATGTAAATAATATATTTTACTAATCCACATTGGTCTTTTTCAATGCACTATGCCTTTATTTGTGTGTTTGAAACTCTCAAGGTTGACCTAGCATAAACAAAAAGACAAATTTATTATAGAAGTGATGGTGGAAAAAATTGCTATTTAAAGTAACCATTGTCTAAAAGAGTGAACACTGTTGAATTAATTTCTTTTCTACAGAGTTCTTTGATGGATTTGAAAATGCAAGTCTGGGCTTTGAGCTGAATTTCAAAGCACTGTTCTGAGGATAATTTATAGTTCTTTTGGAAAGAAGATGAAAGAGGGAGATGGGATAGAGGGAGATGGGATAGAGGAAGATAACGAGTCAGCAGTATGGGGGAAGTTGCAATTCTAAGTGGGGGCCACAGGGTCAGTGCAAAAAATCCTGGAATGGGGTTACCAGAAGTTTAATAATAAAAATTATGTTGTTTCTATTTCTTTATTGTAAATCCTATTGTGACTCCTTTAAATCTTCAGTAGAATCTGTCATACACACAAATACCTAGTTTTGGAGTCAGAGTATTTTCTTATAGTTGTGAAGTTTGCTTAATTGTTTGAAATAATTATGGAAAGAGATTGAAGCTGAATTCCATGATTGGACTGATACAAATCAGAGAAGGACATCATTAGTTAGAAATATCGGCCGGGTGTGGTGGCTCACGCCTGTAATCCCAGCAATTTGGGAGGCTGAGGCGGGCAGATCACGAGGTCAGGAGATCAAGACCAACCTGGCCAACATGGTGAAACCCCATCTCTACTAAAATACAAAAAAATGGCTGAGTGTGGTGACGCATGCCTGTAGTCCTAGCTACCCAGAGGCTGAGGCAGGGGAATTGCTTGAACCCGGGAGGTGGAGGTTGCAGTGAGCCGAGATTGCGCGACTGCACTCCAGCCTGGTGACAGAATGAGACTTCATCTCAAAAAAAAAAAAAAATATATATATATAAAATAAAAATAAAATAGAATTATCAACAGAATTAAGGCACCAGAGATGAACGTGAGAATAAGTTGAAGCCACTCTGATGGCCTGCCCTCCATGTGTTGAACCTTGAGTGATTAACGGAAATCTTGGGAGGTTTTCTGAATTGTTCACAAATAGTGGAATTAGGGTTTAAGCCCGTTAGCTAGATATCTTTAAAAATTTCTAGCAATTAGGTCTTACGTGGTGGATGATCCCCTTAAAATGTCAGTTGCATGATACTGAAATCCAAGGCCTCAGTAATAGTGGAACAAGAAACTCCAAATTCTAGAAGAGTTTCCTCAATGGCTCACTCCTCTCAGTTTCTCTGGGTACATTGGTTTTTACTCATCTTCTTGAAGACGTGCTTTCTTCACACTTTAGAAAACTCAGCTTTCTAACAGCTACCTGAAAGTAATGATTAAACTTGCTGAGTTCCTAATCACAAAATACTAGGTAAAGGCAGGCTTATGCTTGACCCAGATCACTTCAAATGACCTCCTCTCCACCAGCCAACTGTGCCATTGTATGCTTTGCATTATAGATTAGTATAAGGATTATTTTAATTAATTAATTAATTTTTGAGAAGGTCTTACTCTATCACCAAGGCTATAGCGCAGTGGTGTGATCATGGCTCATTGCAGCCTTGACCCCCGGGCCCAAGTGATCCTCCCACCTCAGCATTTGTGAGTAGCTGGAATTATAGGTGTGTGCCACCACAGCCGGCTAATTTTATTATTATTTTTTAGAGATGAGGTCCCACTATGTTGTCCAGGCTGATCCTGAACTCCTGGGCTCAAGCAATTTTCCTGCTTCAGTATCCCAAAGTGCTGGGATTTGCAGCTGTGAGCCACCATGCCTAAAGAAGGATTTTATTTTTAAAGCATCAGCATTTTTAGATATATTACTTCTCCTTTCTTACAGTCATTCATTTATTCTTCTGATATATGGATCTGGGGACACTGCATGCCCCCAAAGGCAATAGGTGTTTTAATCCATTGGCTATAGAATATTATAAACTGCCTTTTTCAATCACAAATCATGTCAACTTTGAAAAACAACATCTACTAAAATAATCTGGGGACATGGCAGCAAATAATTAATAAAACAATTGAGATGGGAAGAATGCACTTACTGTAGTCAGGATTAGTTGATTGATGACAGAGCAAATTTTTTTTTTCATGAAAAATTTATGTTAGACTCCCAAAAGACCATCTGGAAAGTGTTCTGTGGATGTTTACCTGTATATTTTGAGTTTAATAACAATTCTCAATATCTTTTAATTAATCACATCTGTCAAATTATGTTGAAGATAGGCAGCTAAATGGAATCTCTTCAAGGACAGTTTGGCTTTAGTGACTAAGGATTTCATTTACTCAGAAAAAGAGGCTTGCAAATGTGGTATATATTAATTTTCAACAGTTCTTTCTTAAATCCAACAGAATATAGACTACTTAGGATATGTTTGAATATATGTGTAGTTGTGAGAATGCGTATGTATGTAAATATCTTTTGTAGGTGTTATTTCCGACCTTCATCACCAACGTTGTGTTCATAGTCCATGTAAACAAAACAATGTCTGCTTGCTCTTCTTTCTTGGCTATGTTTCTATTGGGGAGGGATGAATAAGGACAATAACTCTTTTTTCTTTGTATTGTTCTTATAATTATTTCATTATTTTTGCAGTGTTGTTACCATATGTTGAATTAATTAATTCTAAAATCTTAGTGGCTTAACTTAACAAGTTCTTTTTTTTGGCCCATGAAACATATACAGTGCAAATTAGTAGCTGGGATTTTGTGGGGATTTGGATCCTTAGTCAGGGACCCTCGCTGACAGAGGCTCCATCACCTTCTGTGTGAACTGTCTGGAAGATGTGGCCTTTCCCATTCATGCAATAGGTGAAGAGACATAAGACGGTCTTGCACTGGTAATTAAGTACTTTGCTCTGGAAGTATTTAATGACCAGTCTTCTGGAGAAGACATGTGTGATTTCATTGGCCAGAACTAGTCACATGACCTCACCTAAATGCAAAAAGATTTGAAAGTATAAGAGAGCACATGGAATAATCAGTGGGTTGACTCATTGCCATACTATATTCCAGAATTATATTTGTTGAGCAAGAGAAAATTAAAAAAAATTTATTATTATACTTTAAGTTCTGGGGTGCATGTGCACAACGTGCAAGTTTGTTACATAGGTATGCATGTGCCATGTTGGTTTGCTGCACTCATCAACTCCTATTTCTCCTAATGCTATCCCTACCCCAGCCCCCAACCCCGACAGGCCCCGGTGTGTGATGTTCCCCTCCTTGTGTCCATGTGTTCTCATTGTTCAACTCCCACTTATGAATGAGAACATGTGGTGTTTGGTTTTTTTCTTCTTGTGTTACTTGAGCAAGAGAAATTTTAATGAAACCAAGTGAAATATTAAATAAACTCTTCCCTTTTCTTTTTATTCCAAGGACACAGCACGTGTAATACGTAAGATGATATCATATTTAGACTCTTAATTCAATGTCTGCCTGATTTTTATGCTGCAAATACTGCTCTTCTTCCCTTTAACAGTCTCCAGCTCATAAGTTATATGTGGATTATTCAATGTGCCAAAGACGATTGATTCAATGTGCTGAGAGCTCTAAGGTAACTCTTCCCAGAGAAAATAATTATATTAAAAAACCCACATGAAACAAAACACAAGACATTGTTTTTCTAATGTAAAGTTAATTTCCGATTGAGAACTTATTGTGTAGGGTAAAAAACAAACCACAGTTTCTGTACCTTTTTGACTCCGCCAGCACTTTACTGTAAACTACCTCTCTTTAGTCAACTTTGCCCCAAGTGACCCATATTAGAGCTGAGATGGATTAAAAACCAAATGAGATATTGGTGAACTACAACAGTAATCAGAGATAACAAGTAGCATTAACATTGTTGAAAACATCAGGTATTCTTTTGAAAATTGATTAACATAATGCCTAAGTTTATTCTTTTCATTTAGTAACAATTTAAGGAGTGCTCTGAAAAGGATATGCCAATTTTAGCAGATACAAAATGTCTAGCTATGTAATAAAATATCACAAACGGGTCCTGAATTAGATTCAGTAGCAACTGAAATTGCCTGCAGGGACAGACATATTCTTTGGTGGGGACTCCTGCAGAGAGTCTCAGTTATGATAGATCAAAATTATTTTTGCTTCATTCACATACAAATGCATACTTATATGACAATCTAGGAAAGGACTTTGTGGAACAAGGTCTGGATGCATTTCTCCTGGTGCCTGTTTTTTACAAGTTTTTTTTAAACATCTAACTCACTGTTGTGGTCTCTTAGAGATGAACCATCTGTCACAAACCAGAATCAACATTTATTGTAACTTATTAAGAGAGGAAAAGTTGCTAGCAAAAACCGTTTAAAGTGTAAAGTTGGATATTGAAGACTTTATTTCCCACAGAGCCTTTTAAAAAGCAGATTAGATGTTCATCTGAGAAAATGGTTCTGACTTTTGCGAATAGATAATGATCTCATATGGTTGATTCACTGACAAGGTGAGGAATGCATGGGGAAGGAAGGAAGACAGAGGAGCACAGCACATTCTTTGTGTGTGTGTGTGAGAGAGAGAGAGAGAGAGAAAGATGGAAGGAAGGAAAGAAGGAAGGAAGGAAGGAAGGAAGGAAGGAAGGAAGGAAGGAGGGAGGGAGGGAGGGAGGGAGGGAGGGAGGGAGGGAGGGAGGGAGGAAGGAAGGAAGGAAGGAAGGAAGGAAGGAAGGAAGGAAGGAAGGAAGGAAGCTGCATCTCCTGGGGGTTGGCCAGTACAGGGAGGATGCACTTTCTTCAGATGGCAGCAGAGTGTGGTATTGAAACCAATGAGATGGCAGAGGGCTCTATAGTCTGGAAACTAATTTATCTGTGAAACATTCATACTTCAGTGAAATTACCAAATGAACTGATTCTTTTTTTTTTTTTTTTTCTTTCTGAGACAGTGTTTTGCTCTGTCACTCAGGCTAGAGTGCTGTGGTACAAACATGTCTCATTGCAGCCTCGACCTCCTGGGCTCAAGCAATTCTTCAGCCTCAGCCTCCTGAGTAGATGGAACCACAGGTGCACCACCATGCCTGGCTATTTTTTAAATTTTTTGTAGAGATGGGGGGGTCTCACCATGTTGCCCAGGTTCGTATTGAATTCCTAGGCTCAAGCAATCCTCCTTCCTCAGCCTCCCTAAGTGTTGAGATTACAGGTGTGAGCCTGGGCCCAGGTGGATTCATATGACCAGCTCTTTTAATGAAATCAGCAAAAGGGTTAACATGGTGCCTTTCAAGGAGGCGAATCAAGATCTTAATTTAAACACAAGAGCAGAGACAAGGCAGACAGACAATCTTAAAACTTGCTAGAAGTTAATATGGAGATTGGTAGAACTTGTTCAGAGAGTGCCAGATTTGCTCAAGGTAATATATCTGTAGTCTTAAATTACATTTTCTTAAGTTTCCAAATGGAAGGTAAGTCTCAACTGATCTGGGTTACACAGACATTAAATATTGCATCACACTTTATAGCTTGAGGTAAGCATCAGGTAAAGTGACTAATCATATAACATATTCTTAGGAATTAGGGGATTCCTACAGTTTTTGAGAATAGATGAGGGCCTTTAAATGGTGGCAGGCAAAAAACCAGGATTTTGGACCAGTCACTAAGATGCTAAAAAACACAATTTAATAAGGTGTCTTACATTTATTTTCAAATCCCCACATTTCCAAAATTCTCAAGTTATAGGTTTTTACTTTTAAATACATCCTCTTCTTTTAAATATTTTTCTTTCAATTCACTTTAATCATGAGTTAACTATATTCAACTGTCATCCTCAAATCTCACATCTACAAGGCATGTATTACCAATTACTCTATTGTCTTAGATGAATACATGTGACTAAAGTATTCTGAAATTTATATGCACCCACAATATATCACTTAAAAATTAATGCCAATTCACATAAAATCCAATCTCATTTTAGTTGTCAAGAAAATCTTGAAAACTTGGTACATTTAAAGAAAAACTTGAGGAAATTTAATGTCTGAGAGACTGTGTAGTCTTTTCTTATGTGTTATTTTAAATATTATCTTGCCCTTTTAATTATTCTCTAGTATATGAGGCCTACTTAGAGCATCATAAGGTTTACTTGTTGATTTTAGTCAGTGTTGATCAATCATTTACATTTAAGCCATGTCTGCTTTTGATAAACATGCAAACCTAATTTCTTTCATAATTTAGTTTTGAATACATTCTTGTCAGTGACATCTCTGATATTTTCCCACCCCAAGAATCTCTAAAGGTAGAAACTAGTCCACCTTTGGTCTCTACTACCATAATATAAAATGTCTTTGAGCTTTACTTCCTGTAGCTTACATTATATATTTAAAAAAGTTTCATTTTCCAAATACATAAACAAGTGGTTGGTGAGGAAGACTCTGAGAAGGATGAGCTATTGTGTCCCTGATCTCTTTTATGAAGTTCCAATGTCAGTTATCATCCATTGCTTCTGGGGAAAAACAATGCATGTATGAGTTTTTTATTCGTTTTCTTCAAAATGCTACAGCTTGACTGTGGGGAGACCAGAGGATGTAATGACATATTCCCTCCCTTAATTAGATTACACTATGTGGCCAGAGTAATGGGATAGTAATTTCCCTGACTACATTGTATTATATAAGACTTGCTCTAAAGTTAGAAATTCCACATGAGAGAAACATTCTCTTGCTGCTGCGAAGAAGCAAACAGCTGTATCCTGAAAGGGGTCATGTGGCAAGAAGATGTGAGTGACCTCTAGGAGTGGGCAGGGGCCCCTGGTGACATCCAGCAGGTGAGGTCTTCAATCCTACAATTCAAGGAACTAAATTCTGCCAACAACAAATGAGATAGGAAGAGGACCCCAAATCTCAGATGATGTTACAGCCCTGACCTGCCTGCATCTTGATTGTAGCTTAGGGATGCTGAGCAGAAGATTTTATTAAAATGTACCAGACTCTTGACCCACAGAATCATGGCATTAATTTGAAATGATAAATGTGTGTTGCAAGTACTAATTTGTTATGCAGAAAGAGAAAACTAGGATCAGTGAAAACATTTGTCCACACAAAACCTGTATGTGAATGTTAATATTGCCTTGAATCAAAATAGCCAGAACTTAGAAGTAACCCAAATATCTATCGGCTGGTGAATAGACAAACAATATATGGTCTATCTTTATAGTGGAACGCTAGTAAGTAATATAAAGGAACACCCTTCCCACATATTCAAAAACATAAGTAAATCTCAAAGCCTAAATAAAGAAAACATATAGTAGCTAAGTAAAAAAGGACAGCCATAAATGGCTTCATACTGTGTAAATGCACTTATATAACATTCTTACAAAAGTAATGCCATAGGGACAGAAATAACATCAATACTTGAAAGAAGCTAAAGGTATGATTGAGTTGATTGCCTACAAAATGGAAAGAGGAAACTTTTTAGGATGATGAAAACATACTTTATCTTGTTTGTGATGAGTTAAATGTCTATCTATCATCCATCTATCTATTTTTAAACTCACTAAATATATATATAATTATACATATATAATAATATGCACAGCAGAAAGAACAGTTAGCCAATCATAAATTTTGTTTTCTTCATTTCCATTGCTAATATTTATGTTGCAGAAAGAGATTCTGCCTTGATTGGCCAAAAGTCGATGGACTTTATTTGCAATTTCTATGCATATTTAATTCATCAAATATTGTGTTTCATTCTTAAATGTTTGGTTAATCACATGTATTCATTTAACTTTGTAGACGTCAAGAACATTTTGATTATGAAATGTACACAAAAGTAATTTTAATAAGCTTAAAAATTCCAGCTATACATTAACCAAACTTCCAATAATCCTATGGATATTTAACACATAGATTTTTAAAAATCCTCATATTAAGGATTTCTGGCATATCAATAAACGCTTTAGAGTGAGTAGAAAATTTATAATACTTTGTTGCAAATAACATTATAAAATTTGGTTACTAGATGTCTCAATAGCTCTCGTAGTGAATAACAATCTCTTCTTTCAGATTTATAATATATTTAAAAGTTAATATTCTACAAGACTGAAATTCATTTATATTTTTTTAAAACAAAGACCCTTTAAAGAGATTTTACGATATTTTACAGTTCTCAATCAGGATTTGTTTTCACTTGAATGAAATATTTGTGTGTTGTATACAGAGCTAAAATATATGCAGCTCTTTATCTTTTAAAATTATCTTAATATGGATGACAAGTGTTAATGAAACTTTGGTGTCTTTGAGATTAGGTTTTAATAATATGGATTCAATTTATTTGCTTTCCAAATAAATTTTCTAGTTGTGGTATTTTCTCCTTAGGGTGTAGTCTTTATATTAAATTTATTTCTAGATGACTAAATCTCATAGTGAACTGTATTTAATAACCAGCTCAGACAGAATCTATTAAAATGCAATATATACTTAAATATTTAGGTACTTAAGATAAAAATATGAACATTTTAGAGGTGGACACTAAATACAGATTTGTATTTTTAATTGCAAAACAAACAGACTTTCATTTATTTGGTTTCAAGAATGTAAAGAGAAAGTTCGTCTTTTCACCTGTAAGACTTCTATCGGCTTGCCTGTAAATATGCCCCACTTTTCATTTGAATTGCTGAGAAAAGGAATTCATTCTACAAGCTTCAACAATGGGAGCTTTTCCCCTAATTAGTAGAATGATGTATCATGATCATTTCAGGTGTTGTATTTGTTAGACAGTCTTTTAAATTTGTCAGCTAAATGCTCTCTATATCTAGTTTCCACAGCTGAATTTTATGAATTATTTGTGCAAATGTTTAGGTTTTTAACAGAAAATTAAAAGGCATTTGAATGTATTTAATTCACTTTCCCAGAAAACACTTTATTTACATAATACAGAGTAACAATAAATATTACTTATGTATGTGTATGTATACATGCTCATTTATCCATCAATTGATCTGTCAAGCTATTGATCCATTAATCCGTCCCTTTTGTCTTTTGTATGAAGTGTAAGAGAGGAAGTCTTCCAGGGCGGTGTATAGAAAAGCATAATGAGAATCAGGGAATACGAGAGTATAGATAAACAAAAAGATAATTTCCTTTCAGACTATATGATATGGTTTGGCTCTGTGTCCCCACCCAAATCTCATTTCAAATTGTAATCCCCACGTGTCGAGGGAGGTATCTGGTGGGAGGCGATTGGATCATGAGGGCGGTTCCCTCATGCTGTTCTTGTGCTAGTGAGGGAATTCTCACGAGATCTGATGGTTTTAAAAGTGGCTGTTTCCCCTGCACTCTGTCTCTCTCCTGCTGCCTTGTGAAGAAGGTATCTGCTTCACCTTCACCTTCTGCCATGATTGTAAGTTTCCTGAGGACTTCTCAGCCATGTGGAACTGTGAGTCAGTTAAACCTCTTTTTTTAAATGAATTACCCAGTCTCAGATAGTATCTTTATAGCAGTGTAAAAATGGACTAATACACTATGTAGTATCCTAAATAATCTCTGGATAATACTGTGGAATATTTTATTTTAACACCGTCTTTATCCACATTTATTTTCCCTTTGCCCTCTTACTAAAGCTAGTGGGCATATGATGCAAGGATTTAGCTATGGTGGTATAAAGAGCTGAAACACAATATTTACTCCAGATGATAGAAGGTCTTGGAAAACTTTTGTGGTTAAGAATTGTCAAAGAGTTTCTGAGATCTTCTGAAAAGTTATATTTTAAAACAGAGTGCAAATGTTGAAAAATATAAACCCATCATCAGATATGTTTTTTTCTTAGGCTCCAATAATTGACTTTTTTGGTTTACCAGTTGGGAATGGGTACCTGAATTAAAAACATGAAATTTCCTTTAAAGACAGCTTACAGATAAGAATGTACATTACAAACTGGTGTGCTTTAAAACAAAGTTGTCATAACTTAGTTAATGTGAGTATTCTCACATAATTTTTCACAGTTAAAAAGGTCCACCTTGTGAACAAAACAGTCATCATAGTTAATCTTCAGCCCTCCTCATGATAAAATATTGATTTACAACATGACAGTCATTTAATAAGCATCAGCTAAAAACCCTGGTCATTGGAATAACTGAGTTGATGAATATATATATATATATGTATTTCATCTACCTCAACTCTCTAGGTTTTATTCAAAGGCTTATCAACTTTTCTAATTAAAACATGCAAATAAATAATTTGCAATGATTATGTCAACCTATATAAAACTCTTTGCTGCCTTAATTGTTCTACTTATGTGTGCTGTAAAATATGTGATAAAGTGATATTCTCATACAATACATAGATATTGAGGTCTCTAATTAAAGAACAAATCAGTGCTTAATTAAATTCACCTGAAACTTCAATGATTGTTAAATTCCGATGGCATATACAATAGCGGCATATATAATAATGTCATAGGTGCCTCAGAATGCTAAGTCACATGGTAGTGGCTACCTGTGAGGCCTATTTTTAGTAAGTGTGCATTCTTTAAATATTAAAAAGAAGTGCTTCTGATAAATGATATTAGGGAAAAAATTGAGATCTTTGTAGATACTTGGCATGCCCCCAAAACTTCTGAACATGATTGCTATTTCCATTTTATCTTGAGTATCTTTAATCCATAATGAATTTCAGAGGGCGTTATTCAAAGAATCCTGATTGCTGAATACTCTGAGCCAAAGGGATTTATTTAAAGTGAGGGCACACGAGTTGGTCTTTTAGTAAAATCATTCAGCATGTGGTGTCAAGTTAAGACAAGATATCGATAGCATATAAGCCACTTCTGTGAATGGAGGGCAGGATTACCATTTGCAGGTTGTCTTTCTAATTATTCTGTTCTTTAATAAACAAAATACTTTACAAGTAAACTATTTCATTTTTATTTCTATTCCATGCTAACAGATAATAATTTTTTTGAAAGAGACATTTATTATGAAAAGAAATAGGAGAAAAAAAAAGATACCTAAAAGACAGAGGGTACAAATAAATATATAATTCAACTTTATTAGTTGAATTATACTAAAGTAAGTTTTCTTAAAAATAGATGACATTGTAGGCCTAGGAAACTCATCTTATGCTAATATTATGTTGACTGTTGAGTTTTATGGAGCCAGCCAGTAACTTTTGTAGTTTATCTAATGGGTTTATTTAATTATAGATTCATAACATACCTATGTGTGAATGCAGAGAAGATCTGACAGGATAGTAATTTTTAGTTCAAAGGATTTTTTTTTCTTTTTTTTTTTTTTTTTTTGAGACAGAGTCTCGCTCTGTCGCCCAGGCTGGAGTGCAGTGGCGCAATCTCGGCTCACTGCAAGCTCCGCCTCCCAGGTTCACGCCATTCTCCTACCTCAGCCTCTCCGAGTAGCTGGGACTACAGGCGCCCGCCACCACGCCCGGCTAATTTTTTTTGTATTTTTAGTAGAGACGGGGTTTCACCGTGGTCTCGATCTCCTGACCTCGTGATCCGCCCGCCTCGGCCTCCCAAAGTGCTGAGATTACAAGCGTGAGCCACCACGCCCGGCCTCAAAGGATCTTTATAGTTAAACATGATACATTTCTAAAGATCTGAATTCTAAAGCATACGTGATAGGTTGCTAAAATACAAATACCCAGGATTAGGAAATGAAGATATAATTTTATAGAATTTTTGTTTCTGAAATTGTTATAACATTAGATGGTACACTAAAACAAATTTTCCACATGACTAATTTTCCTTTGTATTTCAAACACTTTTAGTGCATTTTTCTATTACAATAGAAATATGTCTGAAGTAGACAGATACTCCCTTGTTCCTTTAAATAAAGTAGATGATGTATTTTTGTGCATTAGTACTTCCATTGTGAGTGTCATTTATTGACTGGGGCTGTGAAACAAGAATGCCCCTGGTAGGCCGGGCGCAGTGGCTCACGCTTGTAATACCAGCACTTTGGGAGGCCGAGGCGGGCGGATCACTAGGTCAGGAGATCGAGACCATGGTGAAACCACGTCTCTACTAAAAATACAAAAAATTAGCCGGGCGTGGTGGCAGGCGCCTGTAGTCCCAGCTACTCGGAGAGGCTGAGGCAGGAGAATGGCGTGAACCCGGGAGGCGGAGCTTGCAGTGAGCTGAGATCGCGCCACTGCACTCCAGCCTGGGTGACAGAGCGAGACTCCGTCTCAAAAAAAAATAAAAAATAAAAAATAAAAAAAAAATAAAAATAACAATGCCCCTGGTGACCCCTAGGGCCTTATAGCCATGATAATGGGCTGCACTTTTATGGTTCTTTTGGAATGCAGTCATTATTTTTTCAACTTCTCCCCATCTCATACCTTTGCTGCATTTAGTGCATTTGTTGCTTTTAATCTGCTGCATCATTTTACATGTGCTTGTCAAGTATATAGTTTAAGCTTTTCCTGCTTTACCTCGGAGGCTGTGTTCCGAGCAGTCAAACTGAAAAGAAAAAAACAAAAAAACCCTGAACAGTAGAGTAAGGAAGAAATTGCAGGCACTCACTGAGAGGATCATAAATGACATCCTACAAATCAGTTTTTATTCTTTTAATGATACAGATGTAAGATGTGCTTCTCCAACATTTTAATTTTTGATAAACTAGAGTTTAATGTCTTATACTGTTTACAAAAAATTCTTATTTAAAAGTTTTGTAATTAAAATATTTCCACAAGAAAATTTGCAATATATGCGGTTTCTCTGTCTCATGAATTGAAGCACTTATAGAGAAATTTTTATGTGGTATATTTTCCCTCTGATTATTGTTCTGCTAGTATTTAATACTGACCGATCCTTGAACTCTGGGTGGCTATGGCCAGTGCAACTAGTTCATGTATTACGATTTTTAAAAATGACATTTATATTCTCTAAATGGTGCTATTGATTAAAACTGATCATTTATCAGGATGTATATTAGGTCTCAGACTTGGGGTGAACCTGCAGGGCTTCTTTTCTGAATTTAGGCTGCCACTGACAGATTATTCTTCTTTAAACATAGCTGATGTTTGCAGCAGAATGTTGTGCTTCCAAATATATACAATAAAAATAATAAATCAAAATCTAAAAGATTAAAAATTGTTAATTATAATTTTATTATGCAAATATGGCCCCTACCAAGATTCAGTCTCTTGTTACTGTCTGTTTTCTTGTCATTGTCTGTTTTCTTGTCTGTCTTCTCCTCAATATGTTTTAATATCTGTGTGGGTAGAGTTTTAATCATCATCATATTCCCAGTGACTGACCTAGAGCTCAGTTCATAAAAGCCCTCAGTATTTAAAAATAATATTTGGTGTAAACTCCAGATGATCATATATTGTTTATAGTTTTGGCAAGACATAATCCTGTCTCTGAATAAGGTCACATTTAGGAAGGAATGAAAAATACTCCAATGAGTGGGTATAGTAAAGATAGACTATATGCAGTAGTTATAGATTTTTGAGATAGCAAATAATTAATGTTTAAAGTGTCTAGGGACCTATTGAGGAAAGGATATTCCTTTCTACTCTTTCTGTATGTCCTGTCAAAAACAAGTCTAAGTGCATATGAGATAGAACAAAATCCAGAGCTCAAGTGTGCACATAATAAAAATAATCTAAGCAGTTGCTTTGCTTAATGCTGGAAAATGCCATTTTTATAAAATTGATCCCATATGTGCAAAATGACTATGAAGCCAATGTTATTTTATTATTATACAAGCGATGTAATGAAAGTAAAATTTATGTTTAGAGGAATTAACACAAAATAGAACTCAGTTCTATTGTCTCTATTCAAACGTTTTTATTGCATTTTACTATTACAACAGAAATATATCTGAAGTAGACTGACACTCCCTTGTTCCCTTAAACAAGGTAGATGATGCATTTTTGTGCATTAGTACTTCCATTGTAAGTGTCATTTATTGACTGGGGCTGTGAAAGAAAAATGCCCTTGGTGACCCCTAGGGCCTTATAGCCATGATAATGGGCTCCACTTTAAGGGGAAGCATTGGATCTCTAATCCTATTTTGTTTTTATTATCAAATAAAAACAAGTCCTTGACATTCCATTCATCAGACTGAAAATTGTTTGGTAAAATGTGGTGGAAGTTTTAGATGAATTAGCAGAGAAGACTCTATAAGAAGCATTTTTGTACTGCTTTAAAAATTTCTAAGGTTGAATTTAATGAAATAACTGAAAGTTGTAAGAGATTATTATTTTGGCAACAGCTGGTAGATTTATCTAGCTCTCAAGAAGTTTGGTTAGGAATATTCAGGGAAAAAATTTGGTTATGGCAAAAGCAATAGAAGGCTTTGAAATTTGCAGAAGGGATTTGTGCATGTCACAGTACACAAATAAATCTGCCCAGAAAGACTTTTTTTGTCATAAAATTACTGACATTAATAAAAAACAAAATGAAAGATAAATTCACACATAATTAAACTGCTAACCCAAAATGAATTGATTTCTTTTCATATAATCCTGATCAATATATATATACAATTTGTGGTTACAAACCCTGTACTTTTGTACAGTTTGCTTTTCTTTTAGGATTATATCCAATATTCTATCCTACTATTCAGTCTTAATTATTATCACTTAAATTGTAATTACCACTTTTATCTGTTAGGTATTTCCTTAAGTGCACATTTTTACAATTTCCTTACCTATTTTCCTGTTAGTAGATAGCCTCTAATATGCTTCTACATTTATACTATAATAAAAATATCCTAATGATAATTTTATGCTTATAAATATTTTAGATTTATGCAGTTATTTGTTTCCTTGGAAGAAAATCCCAGAAATGATACTACAAGTCAATTTTTTTCCCATATTTGCTTTTTAAAGGAGTTTCATCAGCTTAAAGCGCTATCAGGGATGTTTGAATATACCATTTTCACTCTAAGCTTTTTAGAATTTCACAGTATAATTTTATAATTTTGCTTGTTTAGTAGGTAGATAATATTATCTTCCTGTTTCAGTTTTTATTTCTGGTGCACGAAAAACATTTTTCATGTTTGTTTGTTCATTGTCTTTCCTTTTACGTACATTAGCTTTTCATGTCACTGGCTTATTTACCTATTGAAGTCAATGTATTTTTTAACCTGCTTAAATAATATAGGTTGTAATCACTTTGCTACAAATACTCATCCCTATTTTTTTATTCTTTGAGTTTTTATTATCAGTAGTTTCATTAATAGTTTTCCATTATATTTTGTGGAATTTTAGGACCATTTGATAGTAATTTTTTATATTTCCTATTATAAAATCACTTGCACTTAGGTGGTGTTGGTCTAAATAATTTTTTTCAGTATTTTCTGTTTCTAATTAAAACAAAAAAGAGACATTTCTTAATACTAGCATATGCTAAGACCGACTTTAAATATCTAAAGATATTATGTTGATAAGCATATTAGTCATCTTTTTGAGTGTCTGCCGGGTCTACGATGACTATTTTCCTCTAAAATCTGAACCACCTCCATAATGCTCTACTGTCAGCTACCTATAAACCATAAATCTACCTGCTGCCAGTGATTGGACTCAGCTGTGTTCTAGAACCTAAATGACGCCAGTGAAGTTAAAAAGTGGCCATCTTCTGCTAAGAGCATGTAGAAGTAAAACAAATGAAGCAGTTATGCAGAGAGAAGCATGGAGGGAAGGAGGAAGCTCTCAACTTCTTTAGGACTTTCCAGTTTCTGGATCCTGTCTGTCCTGAGAACTTGTCACATTTCTTGGGCACAGGTCCTGTGAATAATCTTTTATGCCTACATCAAATTCCACCACTTAAAAAAGTTTATTCATGTCTAATTCCACTATTTTTTTTGCATAAAGAGATTTTGACAAAAATATTAAGAAATATGCCTGTATGGTGGCTCATGCCTGTAGTCCTAGCTGCTTGGGAGGCTGAGGCAGGAGGATCATTTGAGTCTGGGATGCAGAGGTTGCAGTTTGCAAAATTGTACCATTGAACTCCAGCCTTGGTGACAGAGGAAGACTCTGTCTCAAAAAAGAAAAAAAAAATATGCCTGTATATCCAGCTACTTGGGAGGCTGAGGCAGGAGGATCACTAGGGCCCAGGAGTTCGAGTCCAGCCTGGGCAACATATGAGATGGTACCTCTTAAGAAAAAAAAAAAAAATCAAAACAAGGGCCAGACTTTTTGTTGAAGAATTACAACATTCTTGTCACAGCCTCCCAACTAAAATAACATCTTACAGAGTTTTGTGTATTGTGTTTTGCTTCATTCGGATAATTTGATCAGACACATGCAACTAACTTCTGTGTTTTCTTATCTTCTGAACATTGCCTTTGGTTCTGGGCTAATTGAGTGGGCAAGTGGCTTCTATTTCAAGATAGCTTTTCTGGAGATAATTATTTAACTTACAGATAACGGGCTAGAGTCAGTAAAAATGTATTTTCATAAAATAGGTTGGTATTCATTTCTACCTGAAATAAAAAACTAATAGAACTTTTTTAAATGTGAAAATGCAAAATGTTGCAGGCCTTAAGAATAAGCAAAGCAACTTCTGGGTGGGTACCAAAAAGACTGTCTGTCACAAGCTTTTCTTTATTTTCCTGTATACAGTGTTCCATATATTTTTACTGAATGAATGCATGAATAAGTAAATGCAGTTATAGAAAGTATAAGCTAACAAAAAGAGAAGCATTGATTTGACTCTTGGAAAAATAAAGATTATATGTTTTTATAAAGTTACAGATCTGAGGTTCCTTATATTGAACTACTGGCACTTTATATCATATTTGCTTTTGACTATGTTTCCTTTTGAACTAGTGAGCTTTATACTCCTCTAACATTGTAGTATAACAAGTTTTTATCTTACTTTTTCACTATGCTGTAAACCCCTTAAGACAAGGATTACCTTATTTTTCTTATTCACTGTGTGTGAATATTATTGATTTTGTTTCTTTTGGAGTCTTAAAATATTATGCTATTATGAATTATAAGTTTACTTTAAAAAACTCTTAATAGTTAATTGAATATGGCCTTTACCCAGAAACTTGAGAATATAATGAAAAGCTTGATGCTAGTGCCTGTGCTTCCCAGTATTTGTAATTAAAGCAGACAGAATTACCATAAGAGATCCTGACTAGAGATGTACTTGGTTACCTACTGTTTGAAAAGAAACTTAAAAAAATGACATAAAGCTATCTTGCTCTATTTTTACTTCACCTTAGATAAAAAAGATTTGATGCCATTGGGAAAATATAATACAGGATCAACCATTATTCAGAATTTTAAATTTCAGGTCATTGTTCAATTATAGAAGAGTGGCACCTGATTCAACATTGTAATTTTGATGGTTTCTTAAATGACAGTTTCCTGAATTTGTTTTTAGGGAGTTTTTATCATAAAGAGTTTTTACAATAAAGATATAAAAATGTGCCTATTGAATATATCAATTTTGATGTTCTTTTTATTTTTTTAATTTTTTTTGAGACGGAGTCTTGCTCTGTCACCCAGGCTGGAGTACAGTAGTGTGATCTCACCTCACTGCAACCTCCACCCCTGGGTTCAAGTGATTCTCTTGCCTCAGCCTCCTGAGTAGCTGGGATTACAGGCACGTGCCACCACACCTTGCTAATTCTTTTTTGTATTTTCAGTAGAGGGGGTTTTCACCATGTTAGTCAGGCTGGCCTTGAACTCCTCAACTCAAGTGATCCGCCCACCTCAGCCTCCCAAATTGCTGGGATTACAGGCATGAGGCACTGTGCCTGGCCTGATGTTTATAATGGTTCAGGAAAAGTCCCGAACTGGTGAAACTGCATCACACCATGGTCTCAGAGATTAAAGGAGCAGCTTGTATTGTAGATGTTGTTCATAAAACATACAGCTATCAGGCTGTTTCCAAAAGGTCAGTAGATAGCAGTGACCACCTATCACATACTAAAATATTTTCATGTTTAGACCTACGAACTGGAGTGTTATCTACTGCCCTACTTAGAAATTCAAGGTTGTGGTAGGAGGAATCTAAAGAAGCATAGAGTATAGTGAAGACCATGTCTTTTTAAAGAGCATTATTATTCAGGGATCACAGCATATACATTCTATAAAAATAAGGTGTATATTCTGGAAGGTCTGTGTAGTCCCTTCTTACTTCTTACAGTTCCTTATAAAAATTTTATTTCAGAAATGACTCCTTTAAAGGAAAAAAAAAAGAAAGTGATTTCTCTGAGACTTACTTTGACTTTTTAATGAACTTCCTACATTTAGACATTTAGATATTTAGACATTTAGAATCAACCCAAATGTCCATCAGTGATAGATTATATAAAGAAAATGTGGTACATATATACTATGGAATGTGTTATGGAGCCATAAAAAGGAATGAGATCATGTTATTTTCAGGGACATGGATGGAGCTGGAAGCCATTATCGTCAGCAAACTATTGCAGGAACAGAAAACCAAACACTGAATGTTTTCACTTATAAATTGGAGCGGAACCATGCAAACGCATGTGACACATGGTGGGGAACAACACACACTAGGGCCTGTCAGGGCAAGGCAGGGGCAGGGGCAGGGGCAGGGGCAGGGGCAGGGGCAGGGGCAAGGAGAATATCAGGGAGAATAGCTAATGGATGCTCAGCGTAATACCTAGATGATGGGTTGATCTGTACAGCAAACCACCATGGCACACGTTTAACTATGTAACAAACCTGCGCATCCTGCACATGTACCTCAGAACTTAAAATAAGTTGAAGAAAAAAATATAAAAAATATTATTATTTATTATAATTCATTTTCAAATTTTTTTTCTTTACTTCTCCTAAAAGTACTCTCATTTGCATAAAGTGCAGTTTTAAAACTAGAGTAAATATCTCACAGATCTGGAATGCCTCCAAATATGTCTTTGAAAATAATACTGAAACAGTAAAAGTTCTCTTGTCCCCCTCGCAGGATGTGCGATGGGGGTGTGGCTTGCTTCTTCAGTGTCCCGCTTCTCAGACTTCTAGGGCACATGCAAATGGGCAGGCTATGGGGCTCTGACCCCATGGCAGTGCCTAGGGGTGAATGTTTACAGCTCCTGAAGCCCCAGTGGGCATATGATACCGTGTTCTCTTTCAGTTTTGCCGTCTATAGGCGGCTTGTGTTAACCAGCTCAATTAGACCATCTACCTTGTCACAAGCACAGAGGGCTTTCTGTATTCCCAGGTTCTTGCCTTGGTGTACCAGAAGAATCAGTTCACACCTGGGCTTGGAGAATGAGTGCAAGGTTTTATTGAATGGAGGTAGCTCTCAGCAGATGGGGGAAACCAGAAGGGGATGTAATAGGAAGGTTATGCCCTGGAGTTGGGCCGCTCAGCGGCCCAGGCTCTCCTCTGACTGCCCCAGTTAAACCCTCTGTTGGTCTGCCAGTCGATGGCCTGCCAGTGTGCAGGTGAGCTCCTATGCTGGTGTGCTCCTCTGGACTTATAGCTGCTTGTGTGTTCCTCTTGATGTCCAGCAGCTTGTGTGTTGGCCTGCAAGGGTCTTGGGGTTTTTTTAGGCACAGGATTGGGACATGGCAGGCCAGAGGAGGTCTTGGAAAATACAACATTTGGGCAGGAAAACAAAAACCCTTGTCCTCACCTATGTCCATGGGCACAGGCTCAGGGGTGGAGCCCTAGCCAGGGACCACACCCTCCTCTACCCCACACTTCCCTTTCTCCCTTCTGTAGCATTTAAAAGGAACATGCCCTTCCCTTCCCAGCACTTCTCTTCTGTATCAATACTATTGAAACCAGTTTTTAAAAAATCTAGCTGGGTGATGCTATTGCACTAAAACACCACTACTACACCAGGGATAAGCACTAGCTACATTTTCTTTTTTTTTAATTCTAGAGATAGTTCTCTCACAATTTAGTTTTGTTTATTTTACAGTTTCAAAAGCATAAACTCTAACTGGTAGGATAAAAACTTCTTTCTCTTTGATTGAGTACCTTGTAAATTATGACCAGTTTTTACATAAAAACCTCAAGGTCATTCTGTAGGGGAAAGATTGAGGACATATTTAGCAGCAGGCATCCATTGATTTACTGGATTTCTCAAATCTGGCACACATCAACCATCTGGAGTGTAGAAGAAAACTCCATGAATTTGTTAACAGTTTGCTGTGTTTCTCTCATGAAGCACAAAGTCATAAAGAAATTGTTGCTGGTGGATAATAAGAAAGGGAGTTGGGGTGAGCAAACCTAATATATAGTGACGACCAGCTTGCAAGTAGGCAAGTAGTGACTAGAAATTTATGCTAGCATTAGTCCTACACCATTAATTTTATCCCTGTACACACCAGGAAATAAAGAAATGTGGAGCCGTTGAATCCAAGGATTCGTAATAAACCCCAAATTGACCACCAGCTTCTGTCTGTTCAATACATTATTTGTGCTGGCAGTATGTGTCACGTGAAAGGCAAGATCAGAAAAGACCAGTGAAGATTCTGCACATATAGATTAGGGTGTTTCTTCTTACTTAATGCATAATAATAACATTTTTCAATAATACAAAAAAATGCTCTCACAGATCACAATTCCTAAGCATTTTCTTTCTATACTCCTTTTTCTGATGGGAAATTTTGTCAGTCACTCATGTAACTACTTGATATTTATGAGCAAGGACATGATTTGCATATTAGATTTATGTATCAGGTTTGCCAATTTGGCTGTGTGGATATGGCCTTGAGCAGGTTGCTTAACCTCTCTGGGTTCTGCTTATCTATAATATAAGGATAGTAACACATATCTCATTGAGTTGCTCCATATTTGATTGTATTGTAAAGCAGCTA